>NC_141060.1:9946736-10142057 GCF_041138505.1 Cibotium barometz | reverse complement strand
CTTTTGAGGAGAGACTTGCAAGCCATTTAAGGACTAAAATAAAAATTGAGCAATTTATATAGTACTGTAAGCTCATGAGACTTATTTTATCATGTGGTTTTGAGGGAAGAATTGTGACATGAAAGAGGGCTTTATGCGCTGTGAAGGTCAAGAGCTTATGGTGGTGATGGTTGCCTCAAAAGTTTACATACACTGATGTACACGTGAGGTCATTTTGCAGGAGAATTGTTGGAATTGCACACGTGGAGGACTTTGAAGCAATACAAGACCCAGATATACGTGCAGAGTGTGAGAGGCGAGCTTTGAAAGCAGCTAAGAAGATAATGAAAGAAAGGCAGGCATTGTCATCAATCAGTCAAGTGTTTGAGCTGATCAGTCCGGAGCTCTATGAGTAACTATATGCTTATAAAAAGAAGCATATAAACAAGGCAGCTAAGTCTACATAATTGCCATACGGTCTTGTTCAACTTTCATGCTTAGGTTAATGCATGATGCTAGTCTAGTGGAGGACGTGTTAATGTTTTTGCTTGATGATATATCACTTCTAGACTGTCTCTATGGTTACAAGCATAATTATAAAATGTTGTTTATTTTTGGGTTTTACTAAGGATGCAAAAAAGAACCAGTGCAAGGTATAAGAAAACAAAAGCTACTTAGCGAAAAGAAAAAAAGTGGGGAAAAAAAACAACACAAATAACTAAAGCATATGTTCTTGGATGTGTAGCCTAATCAGCTCATAGAGTTTAAACAAGAGATCAAGGGTTAAAATCCTACTCTCTTTAGTTTTTAGGGGGGTGAGTCTCTTAAAGGGAACTTACCGCTCATAAATTAAATGCCTTACCCAAGTAATTCATTTGTAGAAGAAAAAAGAGCCTCTTTCTAGTACAAAAATTAAATGCTTTGCCCAAGTAATTCATTTGTAGAAGAAAAAAGAGCCTCATTCTAGTGCAAAATGGATCTCTTCTTATTCATGTCCTCAAAAAAATTGGGATATGAACACGCTTTAGCAAGAGCCCTTTGGTTTTAAATGAGTGGCATTGTTAAGCATGGGCATGATGAGTAAAAAATGCTCTCGATCCTTTTGTAAGGGAGATTTTAGTGTGAAATTTAGGGCCATTTAATGGTTTGATAAATTCCCTATATGTCAACTAGATGTGGAAAGAAGAGTTGGCAAGGTATGGAAGAATACACCTATTTTGACACTTTAACAAAAAATAATATCATAATTGATCCTCAAATATGAAGGGTAGCATTGCATTTTAAAAGAAAAATTTTGGTCCACTCTTCATGCAATGTTTTCAAGCGACATGGCCCTTCTTTTGAAATGTGAATTTTCATT
Organism: Cibotium barometz; assembly: GCF_041138505.1. Taxonomy (NCBI): domain Eukaryota; kingdom Viridiplantae; phylum Streptophyta; class Polypodiopsida; order Cyatheales; family Cibotiaceae; genus Cibotium; species Cibotium barometz. The sequence continues at coordinate 10,140,718 of NC_141060.1, read as the reverse complement.
CACCCTTCTTTTAAAGTGCAATGGTCCCTTCTTGCAATGTTTTCAAGGGACATAACTCTTCTTTTGAAGGGACATAACCCTTCTTGTGAAGGGTTATGCCCTACGCAACCTTCAATAATTTAAGGGTAGCAATGACATCATGTGCTCACGTAGCCCTACTTGGGAGGAGAGAGGTGCATTAAATGTTGATTGTTGACAACTCAAGAGGCATCTTTTTTTTTGAGCTAGTTTGGGGTTGATTCTTATTCAGATTGCTTGCGCTCATTTGTGTGCATACAAGCTTGCTACATCAAATCCACCTCCATTGTATCCTAAGATTGCATGCCTCTTCTTAGTGCCAAAATATTGCACCTTTCATCGCTTGTGTTTCTAACACCCACCCTCAAGTGATGAATTCCTATCTTTATCATATGCTAGAGTCTACACCTCAAGGTATGAATGGACCTCTCTAGTGGCCTTTATACCATATGCACACCATGTAGATGGAATTTTACACTAGGGTAATTATTAGGGTTGCAACTACAAGGGGTGAGATATTTATCTTATTACAAGTGTGTTTAGAGGAGGTGTTCACGTTGACTTCCCTCTTGAGAGGCCTTGTTGTTGTCTTCTTCTTGTGGCCTTTGCTTCTTTGGTTGTTTCTCTAACAACTTTAACAACCTTCTTGGGAAGTCTTGTCTTTGTCTTCTTCTTCATTATGTTGGCCTCCACTTCTTTGTTTTCTTTGTGGAAGCTTCATCGGCCTTCTTTTTTAGTGTGGTTGGCTTGGACTTCACTTTGGACTCAGAGGCCTTGCTTCTTGGCTTGGTCTTCTTTATGGGTGACTCAGTGGCTTCTCCATCCTTGGCTTGCTTCTTGTTTGTTGACGAGGTCTCAGAGTATTTCTCCTTTTTTGCAATGTGATGAATGTATGCATCTCTCAATATTCATGCAAGCCTTCTCAATTTTATTCTTTGGAACATCCTCTCCCTCTCCTCTTGGCAAATGTCCTTGCTAGCTACATTGCTCCATAGGACCTTTCTCATTAACAAGTATTTAACCTTGACTTCCCATATGTGAAACCCTTCACCAATGAGGTTTTCTACTATGATAGTGCCATTATGTAATAAGGGAGTCTTAATACTTGGTTGTTCATCCAAGTTCGTTGTCTAGCCCTTCTACAACTTCAAATGCATGCAATTATGCTCTATGTATGCATAATTTTCACTAATTGAAACAAATACACTGTTTTGGGTTAGCAATGTGGGCAATCAAATCAAGAGGGTTTTTTGAATTTATGCAAAACAAAGCTATAACAACTCCCCAATGTGTTTTTTGAACCACCAATTCTTTAATTATCCCACAATGATTAGCACTAATCATTATGATTGATGATGTTGGAGATTTAGTGTTTTGATTAATTTGACTTATGCAAGTGCTAATTGAAGTAATTGAATACATATCTTTGCTTTTGGTCAATGCTAAGTGATCCCAAGATTTGGTTAAAATAGCTTGAGCTTCAATTTCTTCAACCACAGTACATGAATTTTGCGCTTCTTTCTAGCAAATTTGTGCTCCAATTCTAAAGGTTTTACTTTACATAGAGCTTCATGTGAGTCTCCTAGAGGGTTGAGAAGTTGTTGGTAGCTTCAAATCGCAATAGAAACCACCCCAAATTGTGCTATTAGCCGATTTGTAGAGGTGGGTAACAAGGGTAATTATGTAGATATTTTAGAATAATTACCCTACTAATTAGAATGCTTAAGGTTCTAATTGGCTAGAGAGGAAGGAGATTTCCTTGATACCAACTTAAAAACCAAGTTAAAAGGTGGATTAGGGTGTGTAGAAATGCATTACACCCTTGGCTTTAGTAGAATCTAGATACTAATTAAATGATTAGCAATAATAATGCAAAGAAGCAAGACTAGATTGAACACACTAATTTTGCATTAGATGGATGGCGAATGGATCCGAAAAATCGAGAGGCCACTTTTTGGGCTCCCTACGAAGGGGTGACAGTGTGAACGTGCCATGATGTTCCTTGTGCACAATGGATTAAGCCCTTGGTTGTGTGTAAGTGCATGGTTGTTATGTGGGGCGTGTTGTGTTAGTGCTAGCAGGTGTATGTGAGATGGCATGGTGAGATTGCATGTTTAGAAAGGGTTTTGGACTATTTGAGAAGAGGCTTTTGGAATTTTTGAGGGGATATATGCAAACAAATCCAACTATACTAGCTCTACCCTCTGTTTGGAGAGTGCTCTATCTACTCAATGGTGGAAAGCCAAAATAAGTAGTAAAAGGAGGGAAAACATTTATTTGCACTTACCAATAGTTGTTAGGAAGAGGTAGGCATCATCGTCGCTTATCGGACTACCGATAGCGATCGAATGAGGGGATCTTCTCACCAATTGCTCTTTGTCGATAGTGGTGTTTGAATGAGCCGATGTGATGTTGGAGAAGTTGGGGCTGCCTTGGTATGGTGGTGGAAGAGAACATAGGCGTCCGGACGCATGGGAGGGGAGACGGAGGGAAAAGGGGGGGGGCACCCCTACATAGGCAAGGGGTAGGGGGTGTGTCGCATAAGGGGGTAGGGTTTGCGTTTGTTTTTTAATAAATTTAATAAATTAAAAAATATAGTAAATCAATTGTTTGTCTTTTTTAAATTTTTATAATAAAATTGGAAATAAAAGAAAGTAATAGGGAGGTTCTTTTAAATATATATATAAATGGAAAAAAAAGTAATTTTTTTAATAAATGAGAAAATAAAAAGAAGGAAGGGGAGGGTACGTGAGTGCACGCGAATGTGATAAATGAGCAAGGTGCACACGTGAATGTGCACGTGTGAATTCATGTATGGACAGGATGTGCATGCACATGGGTGAAAGTGCACCTCTGATCTACACGTGCAGAGGTGAACATGTGCCTGCAATGTGCACATGCATACACTTGCGACACATGCATGGAGTGTACATGCAGGTAGGTGATTGTGCACCTACAAATGTGTACATGTGTGTGTGTGTGTGTGTGTGTGTGTGTGTGTGTGTGCATGTGCGCGCGCGCGCGCATACGCACAAGTAACTATGGTTATACATGTGAGTATAAGTGTATGGGGTGCATGGGTGTGTGTACATGCGAATGAGCGAGGCGCACATGCATGTGCGAGTGTGAATGTGTGTAAATGTGTGTGCATACGATGAAAATGGGGGTGTGCTCCATGTGCACGTGCCTATGTAGGTGAGTGCGCAGTGCACACACGAGTGTATATGTGAATGTACACACAAGGTGTGGGTGTATGTGCATTCCAACGTAAAAAGTGTGCACACGTGAGGGTGTGAAAGTGTGTGAGCATGTAAATTTGTTGGGTAAACATGCACGAATGGAAGTGAATGTGTAGGTGTGTGCATGCTATGCAAATGGATATGCGTGTCTAGATGTGCATGCACAATTGTGTAAATGTGTGCAAGAGTGTGCATGCATGGGCCGTGTAAATGGGAGGGGGGTTTCACATGCAGGTGGTGCACGCACAGGTATAAAGGTGTGTGTACGAAGTGCATGTGCACATGCAAATGGGAATGTTGTGAAAATGGCATGTAAATGGCTAGGTGTGGTGCACATGCAAATGGATATGCGTGGGGTGCATGTGCATGCACGTGTGGTTGTGAATAAGGAGCACATACACTTGTGCATATGTGTGCATGCTTGTTTTCAATTGTTTTTTTTTTTAACTTTTCTTCTTATGTTTTTAGTTTTTTATGTTTTTGACTTTTCTTGTTATGTTTTGACTTTTCTTGTGTTTTTAGTTTTTTATGCTTTTATCATTCTCGATGAAGGTCATAGATGTACACTTGAGCGGCGCCCGCGGGGGGGTACGTTGCATATGTACATAGGGGCTTAGTGTTCAAGGCTTACCATGCATGCTCTCAATGGGCAAGGGCAGACAATCACTTGTCCATGCACACGATGACGAACGACGCAACTACCGTCTACTTTTCTGGTGTGCTTGGATGAACTTTAGCCTCCCAAAAATTAGTTGGTGTTGTGGTGTGATATACGAGGGTGTCATGGTACTGTGTGAATCCTTCTAGGACTAGGGTCTATGAGGCATAGTTTAACACTTGGTCCCTTGGGTGGCTCATTAGAAATTGGAACTGTCTGAGATGTAACCACTCTATGCACGGGCTTGGTGGCATGACCAAGGGTTCTTTTGCCTGCTTCATTGGTAGGTCTAGCATGCACGATGTCCCTGTACTCTCCATTCCTACTTGGACTTTGTGAGTGGTGTTAGAGCCAAGACCCTAGGTCTCTACACTCACTTGGACATGGTGAGTGATGTTCAAGCCAAGACCCTCGGTCTCTACAGCCATTTGGATTTTGTCAGGACAAGGGTAGGACTAGGCAGGAGTCAGACGGTTCAAGGGAGTCCAAACATGTGTAGATGGCCAAGGCTATTTTAGCTAGCTAGGGCTCCTATATCCTGCGGTTGGGTGGAGAGTTGCCCTATTCTCTTCTAGCAGGTTTATGGAGGTCTCAAGCTTGATCTCGCACTAATATCGGAGCACACACAACAACAGGCTACGCCACCATCGCCTCTCACTGCTCGTTGTCTTGTTCGCATCAACTTGTGGGAGAAAGAGGTGCATGTCATGGCGCATACCATACGGCTGTGGGAGAAAGATGTAGAGACTCTCAGCCATATCATACGGCTGCTTTCAGCCTTTTGCAAATACTGCAACTCCAGCAGTCGCCGGACGTGAACAAGAAAAGCGCAAACAAGCAGCGCCGCACCAGACAGCAACAGCCGGGGGCCGCAAGACCTAAGCAGTCGCCATTTCTTGCAACAGCAACACAGCCGTCGGCTGTTTTTGGGCGGCTAGCTTGGCTGTTTTCTTAGCCGTTGTCTAGTCGGCGCACTGGCCCCGCCAGCGCACAACAATCGTCACAGCTTGTATGGAGACGTGCAATGGCCTTTTTATTTGGCTCCACAGCGGCTGACAATAGCGCTGTTCTCATACGAGGCACAGTCGCCAGCACAACCCACGAACGACGAAGCAGGCAACAGCCCTTACATAGCCGGCCACGACTAACTATAGCAGCCGGCATATAACCAAGCCCCGACATCAACAGCAGCCGCCGTATTTTGTAAAAGCATGCCAGTCGGCCATCGGCAACCAAGGAGTTCAACAGCCGTGCTGTTAAATCGCACGCCAGCCGGCCATCGGTAGCCAAGATTTTTTGAGAAAAAAATATATTTAGAAAAAACAAAGGCTGTTGCATCTAGCCATAGGCAGAAATAAAGGGGCATCTACTCCTGGGGGGTCAACTCAAGACACCGAAACACCCGAAAATCAGGAAGTGGCAGCTATGCTCAAGAGCATGAAGCCTCCTGTGTTCCGTGGGGACGAGGAGCATAATAAAGATGCAATGAACACTTTTTTACAAAAGTGGACGGACTTACACCTTTTGATGCGTTCTCTTGATGTTGTTCGTATGCTACAAATCTCACGCTTGTTTGACGGCAAGGCCTACAAGTGGTGGATGAGCCTCGGAGAGCAATCGACCTACAACATGGGCTGCTTTTGAGACACTCTTTCAGAAAGAGTTCTTACCTGAGGAACGAGAAGGATCGCAACTATGATGCTTGGGACAGTTGTAAGATGAAAGATCTTACGTTAACCCAATATATTTCTAAGGGTATCACGAGATAATTCTCAAGCTCGAAGATTTGGATGATTTTCAGAAAGTATAAGGTTTTCTGCGTCGTTTAGATAAACAACATAAAACTAAGATTAAAACTCAATATCCTAAAACTTTGGAAGAGGCTATAAAAAGTGCGCAAATCTTCGGTGATAAAATTGAGAAGAAACGCACGGCCAAGACACCTTGGGTTGGAGCATCCGACTTCCGTAGTTCTAAGGGGAACAAACGAAAGGGAGCCGCACAAGAAAATGATGCGGTTAAGAAGGCCAAGGAGGCAAGGGGTCTAGAGCATGGCTATTGATCATGATAAATAGAATCGTCCAAAGAACCGTGGCAAAGATATCGATAAGGGAGTTAGTAAGGCAGTGCACACGGTGCAAGTCTTTTCACTTGAAGGCCAAGGAGGCAAGGGGTCTAGAGCATGGCTATTGATCATGATAAATAGAATCGTCCAAAGAACCATGGCAAAGATATCGATAAGGGAGTTAGTAAGGCAGTGCACACGGTGCAAGTCCTTTCTAAAGTTCAAGTATATCATACCGATACCACGCATGAGTGTTGTGTAACCTCTACGATGTAGGTACCCTCTTTTGGGCCTTATGATTTAGTTCGGATGCATGGACACATCAACGGACGAAGAGTTTGTTTAATGATTGACAATGGGGCTACACATAACTTTTTGAATTATCACTTGGTTAAAAAATTATAATTACCACAAAGCCCTAGTGATCATAAATACATGGTATCTCTTGCTAATGGGCATCATAAACATGTATGGGACACGGTGGTTAAGCAAGTACCACTCACTATTCAGGGACATGAAATGCACTTAGATTTTCAAGTTATGCATATTACGAGAGTTGATGTTATTTTGGGTCATGAATGGTTATTTCATTTAGCACCATCTCTTTCTTGTAGTTATTTAGATAATACTTTTGATTTTGAGATCAATGGTAAACAAGTTCGTTTGCAAGGTGAACGTGATGTGCTCTCATCAGCACTCACTTGTTCTGCTGCAATGGATCGCCTTGTACATGCTCATGAAATAGAAAATCTCTTTTTGTGTTACATGTCTCCTTCAGTTTTGTCTCATGATGATGCTAGTGGTGGTGATTTTAATTCCAGTTTGAATATAGAATCTCTCAATTCTATCATATGTAAACAACATGTTAGTGCTATACATAATAGAACAAAATTAAAATTTTCCCTAAGCTCACTCCACAAGTTTCTAATTCTTTGCAAATTCTTTTTCATGAATTTCATGATGTGTTTTCAAGCAACTTGCCCTCTGGTTTTCCCCCTAAGCGCAATGTCCAGCATGCCACTGAAGTGCTCAAGGATGCTAAACTAGTCTGCAACCCTCCGTATAGGCTTAGCACTAGTGAATCCAATGAGGTAGAGCATCAGCTTGACTACCTCACCAGCATTAGGAAGTGAATGGGGTCTTCTTGGGCCCTTTAATTTGCCCAAGCCTAATCAAGGTGATTAAGGAATAGCCAAATGGGGGGTTGCCATGTGGACTAAAATGTTGGGTTTGTAAGAGAGGTGTAAGAGTGGTCAAAGGGTGCACTTTTTCCCCCAAAAAGGGGGGAGGCAATTTTACAATTTTCGGACCTCCATAACTTCTACATACAAGCTCCAATTTGAGCGGAGATTATAGATCCGTGATCTATGCATCAAGAGCTTTCCATAGATATGTTACATGATATGGTTTTGCCCGCTAGATTTTAAATTCCATTTTCCCCCCAAAATTCAAATTCGAATAAAGTAGCCGTTTTGAAGCTTCTAATTAGAAAACGTTTCTTCTTAAGAGAAAAGGTTTGACTCCTTAAGCTGCCAAATAAAAGGGCCCAAGAAGCCTTCCATTGAGGTCCTAATGAGGCTTCATTAGGCTTAGCAATTTGCCATGGGCATCATCAATGTTATTGGTGAAGAAGAAAGATGGGTCTATGCATAGACTATCATGGTTTAAATGCAATCCTGATAAAGAATAAGTATCTGTCCTCACGGGCGAGTTAATGAGCTTTTTGATCAACTGCAAGGTGCGCGATACTTTAGCAAGATTGACTTAAGGTCATGCTATCATCAAGTTCACATCCGCATGGAGGACGTGCCTAAGACAGCTTTTCGTACCAAATTTGGACATTATGAGTTTTTAGTTATGCCATTTGGTCTAACTAATGCTCCGGCTACGTTTATGACGTTTATGGATATCGTCCTATGCCCGTATCTTGGTCGATTCGTTCTAGTATTTCTTGACGCTATTTTGACCTTTAGCTACACCAAGGAAGAGCATTTGCAATACTTAAAATTAATGTTCGAATTGCTAAGGCAAAACGCACTTTATGCTAAAGAGAGCAAGTGTGAGTTCTTTGCCTCAAAGATTCATTATTTGGGTCACATAAGTTCGGCAGAGGGAATTCAAATGGATCCTACGAAAGTAGAGGCGATCCTTAAGTGGTCTCATCCAACCAATTTGGAGGAATTATAGATTTTCCTTAGGTTGGCAAAGTTCTATCGTAAATTCATTTGATATTATGATAAGTTAGTCATTCCTATGACGGACCAATTAAAGGCTAAGGGTCACAACTTTATTTGGGTTGCTGATCTACAACAAAGTTTCGATCGCCTTTAAGGTTGCTATAGCTACTGCATCACCTATGTTGGCAATAGTAAATCCATATCTGCCGTTTAAGGTTGAAACGGATGCTAGTGACCATGCAGTTGGTGATGTGCTTCTTCAAGGAGAAAGACCGGTAGCTTTTGAGAGAAAGAAGTTGTATAGAGCTCAACGGAATTATTTTGTGTATGAGCGTGAGCTTTATGCCATCATTTATGCTCTAGGCAAGTGGAGACATTATCTCTACGGTGCTAAGTTTGAGATTGTCTTTGATCAAGAGAGTATCAAATGGTTGACAACTCAAACTGATTTGAAAGGTCGTAAAGCTCGATGGACAGAAATCCTCCAAGAATTCAACTTTCAATTAAAGTATCGCAAACATCGATACAATGTTGTGTCTGATGCCTTAAGTCACATGCCTCAAGTCAACTCGTTGAGTTTCACGTAGTTGAAAACTGAATTTTTAGATTCACTCAAAGGCAAGTGCGAACATGATCAGTCATATGCACAGGTATCGAAAGTAGTTACAAGCAAGGATCCCTCCCACTCCACAATAGCGGGTGCAGATGATAGTTCCACACCTAGCTCTTCTCTTTCTAGGGACAAGCTTAATTGTTTGGAAGCATTTTTCCATCGATAATGGGTACTTGCACAAAGGAACCCTTAGACTCCGACACTAGGCACCAAATATTTTATGAGTGTCATGATAGTCCAAGTGCAGCTCATCCTAGAATTGGGATGACCTATGCCTTAGTGAGAAGACAATTCTATTAGCCTGGACTTCACAAGGACGTCCAAGAATATGTTTTGCATTGTAAAAAATGCTAGGTCAATAAGGCTGAGCATCTTAAGATAGGCGAGCTGTTACAATCCTTAGAGATCCCTGATGGTAAGTGGGAAAGCATCTCTATGGATTTTATTGTAGATCTACCTACAACTAGAAAAGGCCATGATGCCATCTGGGTTGCAATGGAAAGGTTGACTAAGATATCTTGGTTTATTTCGACTAAAGCCACAGTGAAAACTCTAGAGTTAGCTCAATTTTTTATTGAAAATATTTGTCCACTTTTTATGGGCTACCAGCCAATATACAGTGATAGAGACCAGACGTCTAATAGTCACTTATGGGTGGCGAGAAATGTTCAAAAGGTTGGACACAATGCTCAGTATGAGCACTGTTGTGACCACCCCCAGAGTGATGTTCAAATAGAAAGGGTCAACCAAGTACTCAAGGATATGCTAAGAGCATATGTGAGTAAACGGCAAATGAATTAGGAAGATTACTTACCAATTTTAGAATTTGTCTACAATAGTGCGAAGCATGTCACTACATGCTTTAGTCCTTTCATGCTTATGTATGGGTTTCAACACCGATCTCTAGTAGCTGTGGGGTTAGCTACTAAAAAAATTCAACAAGTGAAAGATTTTCTACAAGATCATCTCACGATATGCTGAAAATCGCTAAGGAAAATGTTAAATGGGCCCAAGATCATTACAAGCATTATGCGAATGAAGACCGCAAAGTGGTCACATTTGAACAAGGTGACCAAGTATTTCCCAAGGTTCCCTCGAGTTCGGAAACTTTAAAGACAAGCAAAGTGCCAAAGTTGTCACCTAGGTATTGTGGACCTTTCACAATACTTAAGCGTGTAGGTGAAGTTGCCTTCAAGTTAGCTCTACCAGAACATTCGAAGGTTCACCCAATTTTCCATGTTAGTTGTGTGCGGAAATGACAAGGCGAAGATGCCAATGTGGTGGACATAAGTGTTCTTGTAGATTTAATTGAGCCTTTGGTGTTACCACCACACGAGCCAGAACGCATCTTGGATTTTCAAGAGAAGCAAACTCATCACAGAATTAGACAACAGTGTTAAGTGGAAGGATAGACTGGAAGAAGGTTCAACTTGGGAGGACGTTAGTACTCTCAAGACCTGATATCCTATCTTTGTTTTTTAGGACGAAAACTCTTCCAAAAGAGAGGAGTAGTGTCAAGACATGGGTAGGACTAGGGGGAGTCGGGCGGTTCAAGGGAGTCTAGACATGTGTGGACGGCCATGGCTATTTTAACCGGCTAGGGTTCCTATAACCGACGGTTGGGTGGAGAGTTTCCCTATTCTCTTAGTGTGAGATCCCCACCATGAGACCCCCATGAACCTACTAGAAGAGAATATGGCAACTCTCCACCCAACCGCCGGATATAGGAGCCTGTGAGACCGACGGCAGACCGGATGGCCATATCCGGGGTTCAGTGGGAGAGGACGCCCATGCGGAGTCATGGGCGGCCAGGCTAGTGTGGACGGCAGGCCACACACTATATAGCCTGGGGGATGAGGGGCAATCCTCATTCTTCCTCTATGGCTGGGTGGTGAGCCAGAGGCCGTCCCCTCTTGTGGTAATGCCCGTAGCGGCATTACGGATATGTAACACTAGTATCAGAGTGTGGTTCGATGGGATTGTCAGAGCCCGCGCGTGACCGGGGGACCGGAGCCCACTCGATGGTTTTCGACCATTCGTCTCCTTATCCTTATCTCGAATGGAGGGTGTGGAGGGAGGCAGCCATGGAAGAATGGAAGGGAAGTGTCATGTAGGCTGTAATGCCTGTGACCGACGGCAGACCGGATGGCCATGTCCGGGGTTCAGTGGGAGAGGACGCCCATGCGGAGTCATGGGCGGCCAGGCTAGTGTGGACGGCAGGCCACACACTATATAGCCTGGGGGATGAGGGGCAATCCTCATTCTTCCTCTATGGCTGGATGGTGAGCCAGAGGCCGTCCCCTCTTGTGGTAATGCCCGTAGCGGCGTTACGGGAATGTAACACTGGTATCAGAGCGTGGTTCGAGGGAATCGTGAGAGTCCGCGCGTGAACGGGGGACCGGAGCCCACTCGATGGTTTTCATCCACAATCTCCTTATCCTTATCTCGAATGGAGGGTGTGGAGGGAGACAGCCATGGAAGAATGGAAGGGGAAGAACTCTCTCTCTCTCTCTCTCTCTCCCCGTCACACACACGGAGTATCGCAGGTAAGCAATTATTGTAAGCGATTGAATTTTTTTCTGAATTGAATATCTGCATTGAAATTCGTTTCATAAACTGTGTGCGGGGGAGGTGGAAGGGGCAGCCCCATTGTCTGTCAAGAAGTTGAAAATGAGTAAAGGCTTGCCTTGGAAACACGAAGAGCCCACGACGTTGAGAAGCTGCTGTGGCTAAACTGTGTGTAGAGCCTGGAGGGAGGCGAAGAGCAGCCCCCAGCGAACACTAGCCCCACCAGCCTGGGGGGGGCGAAGACTTGACAGTAAGCGAGGAAATGATTTGTGGCATGAAAATGCGTTGTGTGGCCTGCTTGACCAGTGTGGGGGGGCGAACGCAGCCCCCAGCCTCACGTAAGAGCACTGACCCGCGGGCTGTTTTGCAACGTTTGGGGGAGGCAGCAGGCGAAGAGGACCTGCGCGCTGTTTTCTTTCTCCCTCGACTGTGAATACCGGCCTTAGAGGCGTGGAAGCCGTCAAATTGGGGGGGGGGGGGGGGGCGACCCACGGCGGCGCCCAGGCAGGCCAAGCCAGCCAGTGGGCGGCCATGCCAGCGGGCGGCCAGGACGGCGGCAGCCAACCCCACCCACGGCGGCGCCCAGGCAGGCCAAGCCAACCAGTGGGCGGCCCGCCCAGAGGGCGGCGCCCGCCCAGAGGGCGGCCAGGGCCACGGCCAGCCTTGGGCGGCCAGGCCAGCCACCAGCCCAGCAAGCGCTGTAGGCACCAGCAAACGCTGCAAAAAAAAAAGGTTAAAAACCTATATATTTTTTTTAAATATATTCTTATTGTTCATTTTTATGAAATTAAAAATGAAAGAATTCAAACGAATCCTCTCTTAAATGGGGAGGAAAGATATGGCAAGGCACAGCCTCTTAACTATTTTTATTTTGGTTATGAACACTCTGGGAGCGTAGCCTCACCAGATTTCATTACACTTGCGAACGTCGTCTTGCTAGGGTTAAAGTTTTGTTCGGACAAATTTGTGTTTGTTCTGTAGTGACAAACAAATGTGTTCTTCTGTAGACACACCCCACAAAACAAACCCAATACGGCCGTCGCGCCGTGTGGCCGTAGTGCCTGTTTTCAACGAGAGAGACCCACCGCATACGGCCGTAGCGCCGCGTGCTAAGAGAGAGACAAATCCCACGGCCGTAGTACCGAGTGAGCTGTTCTATGGCCGTTGTGCCTAGTGAACACGTCTATGGCCGTAGCGTTGCGAGAATAACACATGTGGTGATCACACATTTGGTTCGGAGAGACTAAATTTAAGCTGAGCATACACTTAGTATTGACCATAAAAGTCACGTAGTTTGGCTATAGTGTACATCTAAAACTGCAATGTGTTTTAACTCGGGCTAAGAGGACCAGCAATGGCGCAGTTGTGCCAAAATTAGACGAAGTGCTTATCACGAGAAATCAAGGTAAGCCTAATTGAGCCGTAGTGCTCATAACCCTTCACAATCTTTTAGCAGTTGCTAGAAGATTGCGATAAACTTTGGCAAATGAAAACCATGTACAAGCGTAGTCTTGATGTGGTTATGCCTTGTGTCCAAACAAGTTGCTTACTGTTTGTAGCAACAAGAGAGCTTTGGCCCGTAGAGGCAAGCTGGCCCTTGTTAAAAGTAACAAAATAGTGTCACTACTTGGGACTAGAGATTAGTGACTAGTTTGATTTAGTCACGTGATTGCCTGGTAAAAGTAATCCCTAAGGTGTGTATTACTTGGGATAACGGGGCTAGTAGTGCTGCTAGCAGTACTCAATTGAATGGTTTATCTAGGAGTACTAATCTGAGGGATTAGCATACGCCTAGATAATAATAGCATATTTAGGATTGATTTGTAAAATCAAAGGTAAATCTGAAGGGGTATAGTCTTGAGATGTAATGCTCAATGCCCTTATAGAAGTTGATCGAAGAGAACTGTTCTTAAACTTACTAAGCATGGTTTTCTCTTCTTTTTATTGCCATGCGTCGACATCCCACTGCTCGAGAGTTTGTGGTGATCTTTCGAGGGGGGAAAGAGCCTTTTTATATGTCACATCAGTTGGTTGAGTGGTAATTTGATGGTATGGGACATCAAATTCTCACGGAATCAATTGTAGTCTTGGTGGAATGGGACGCCAAGGCTTGTCCATGTAACTTGACTCTTTGGCAGGTTGTATGTACACTTGTCTGTAGTGATAAAGTGTGCAAGATAAAATTTGAACTTTGACAATTACAAATATAGCCATAAGTTGGGATAAAACCCAGTTACAGAGTTCAGAGAAGCTCTAGGTAGCAAGACCATGATGGTGTGCTAGTGCTAACAGAGTGATTTAGTTCCGGAGTGATCTAAATCTAGAGGTTAGCAGTAAGACTAGTTTGGTTGGACAGTTTCATGCATGGGGGACGCCCTATAGCATTTTGCAAGCGTAGTCTTGCCTATGCTCAACATAAGTGTGCGATTGTGAGCTCATTTTAGTTGCTACCATTGAATTTGGGAAATATATTACTTTCTTACATAAGCAATTGTAATATTGCATGATCTGCTATTTTGCTTACAAAGTTCATGCGCGTGTAAATCCTATAAGTCGCATGACCCCTAAGGAATGAGTGGAGCATTTCTAGGATTTAATAAGGTTTTACATGGCAATAGTGAGTAGTATCTCACTCCAGATGAGCCTGGTTGTTGTTAGTATCGGATCCGACATATGAGGTGTACATAAACTCGGGCTGAGTTAGGATAGAAGGCTAAGCCGGAGAGCTTAGTGGTAAATCCTACTGTATCTGGTGAGTTTTGACTTAACCGGAGTGTTAAGAAGTAAACTCAAAGTCTGGGGCTGAATCGGAGTGTTCGGAGGCAGACATATCTTTTGTTAAATCGGAGAATTTAGCAAAAGATGAGCTTGGGGTGAACCATGGTACCCAGGAAAAAAGCTCTTCACACTAAAATAGTGCACAATAATTTTAGGGTGATAAAAATCCATCTCGCATGAATGTTTTACAACTTTCCATAGATGATAGATGAAGACCATGTACTTTACGGAGTTAAAGTATATAGGTGGTGACTTCGGCGCCACATTTTTTGTAGGAAGTCACCAGTGGTGTGGTTAGGTCGGCCGAGACTCCACAAGACCTATGCACTTATTTTTAAGTTGACCTCTATGATAAGGACGTCCAATATTCGTGTTGTAATACCAGAAATTGTACTGCAATGTGCAATAAAGGGGTCAATTTGTGTAGTCACTTCTTAGCAGCAAGTGACTTAAGCATCTTGTTATAGATGGTTGTATATGGTACTCCCACTCGGGGGAGATACGCCATTGGGTACGGAGTTACTCACAGACTAGTATGGAGCTACTAGTGTGACGATAGTGGGTACGTAGTTACTCACTACTAATCATAACTGCTAATAACATTAAGATCCTCGAGTGAAAGATACTCTAGATCAACATTTTAAATTACCGAACCACAATCCATGGGTATCGAGGTACTCATTAATATGTTGACGTTGCTCAAATCGAGGGACCGATTTGTTCGATGGTATGGAATAAGCAAGGAGAGTGGAGTAACTTAAAAGTTACACATCACTAGTCCTAGTGAATTGTCGAGGTCATCCGTAGTTTGATGATCCCCTCTACCTACTATCAGATAACATTCAATTTTGCAAGCCCTGGCATTTAATCCGTAGTGATTATGAGTTGGGTGTGAGATATGGTTATGAAGTTCTTACAAGAGTACTCGTTTATTTGCTAGTCATTGGTTATAGCTTGGTAGAGATTGCCACCTGTGATGGGTAGGTAGCTTTGCCGCTATGATGAGGAGGCAGCAAATAATGTTCTCATAGTTATACTTCATACCAACACCAAACAGGGATAGGATGAAATTCCTAAGTTCATCATCACGAAGTACTGTGATGTTTGCATTTATATTGAATGTATGATGTAATGGACATTGGGCTTGTGTAATTACCATCAATTATCTAGCAACCTATGGCTTCGCAGCAAGCTCAGTCATTATCTGTGGATTGATAATGTGGTTATTAGTAGTTTGGAATTTTTTTGATAGATGGTACAACCCACCCAGATGATTCATAAATGTGTAACCGCTTATGAAGGGTAATAATATGCAACAATAAAGCACTTTGTTACAAGTGTGAAACCACTGATCTGTTGCAAAATAGTATCACCATATGTGCGTAGACACTATACCACATCTTCGTTGCAAGATGTTTAAAAGTTTCTTGGAAGGACTCAAGAATATAACATATGATATTAAACACGGTCTAGATTTGTTCTTGGACCTATGACACTAGCGCGTAGTCCACTTGAGAGTAGAGTTTTTGAGGACAAAAACCTTTCTTGAGGGAAAGGAGGGATATCCTCAAATATCACATAAACTCGAATAGTTGTGTGAGTCCAGACAATACTTGAAGGGATATGTCTGGTAATAGCAACAAAGAGTTGTAAGTGATTGGATGTAACTCGAGACACCCGTAGTGGTGCAACAATCTTTATCAAACATCTCCACATACTATATGATCTGCTCGCATATATAGTATGGCATAAGAGATAGGAAGTTTGATTGTTATATTTGAATGGAAATTTTCAAAAAAAGTTACATTTACTCTGAGTTAGAGTGGAGTTTAACCATCCATAGATTGATGGTAGTTAGAAACTCAACAAGATTCTAGAGCATATGCTTGTGCAAAGATGTTACTCTAAGAGAAAAGTATCTCTCAGCTTTGGAACTAATCCTTGTGATGCATGATTAGATTGGCCGTAGAGCTTTCCAACGAGAAATTTTAACAAGTTGGTAATGCAACATGGTAGCGTAGTCTACAAATATCTAGTAGCATAGTCTAAGAACTTGCGCTACTAGAGTGCTCTCCAGTACATTAGCTTCTGTGCTAATGACATGATGCAAAATCAAGGCATGAAATTTGCCTTAAGATTTTGGTTGAAATACCAAATCGGCTTGTGTGAGCATGATCCTGTCTTTACAGCGGTCTGGCGTGTTGTATGCGTACGCACTTTATTGCAGCCGCGCCCACCTTCCTCGCCGGCACATAATGCTAGTCCGGAGAGACTGGCCGTAGGTGCAACGGGTAGCGAGGCAAGAGTTAGTCTGGAGAGGCTAGCCGAGCCTTCGGGGTATAGTTTTGATAGTCCAAGTGCGGGTCATCTTGGATTCAGAAGACCTATGCACTAGTAAAAAGGTAATTTTATTGGCCTAGTTTGTTTAAGAACGTCCAGACTTACGTGCTAAAATGCAGTAAGTTCCAGGTCAATAAACATGAACGCCTTAAGGTGAAGGACTACTCCATCCGAGGGAGATTCCTCAAGGGAAATGGGAAAGCATTTCCATGGATTTCATTACCAGTTTATCTAAGACGAGTCAAGGGAATGACTCGGTGTGGGTGGTAGTGGACAGGTTAACTAAATGGCAAAGTTTATTGCCAGGAAAAAAACTGTAATACGCCAGAGTTGGCAAAACTCTTTATTGAACATCTCTACAAGCTATATGGCCTGCCCGCAGATATAGTGTCGGATAGAGAGAAAGTTCAACAGTCATTTTTGGAGGGAAGTCTTCAAAAAGTTGGATACTACTCTGAGTCTGAGTATGGTAGATCATCCGGAGTCTGATGGTCAAAAAAGTTAACCAAATACTCGAGGATAGCGTTCTTATATTAGTAAGAAGCAATCTAATTGGGAAGAGTACTTGCCCTTATTGGAGTTTGCCTATAACAACTCCAAGCATTCAGCGACTGGATTTACACCATTCATGTTAATGTATGGATTCCAGCCGAGATCTCCGATGGCTGTAGGCCTGGAAAAGGAGAAGATTCAATCTGTCAAGGAGTTCCTTGATAAATGAATGATATGCTCAAAGCTGTACGCGAGAGCATTCGTAGCGCACAGGATCGCGCTAAAACATTTGCCTATAAAGGACGCAGACAAGTGACCTTTGCAGAAGGTGACTTTGTATTTTTAAAGGTTCCTGCGCAGTCAGCAACCATGAAAACGGGAAAGTGTGATAAACTTTCTCCTAGATATTGCGGTCCTTTCAAGGTCCTTAAGAAGATTGGGGACGTAGCCTACAAACATGAGTTACCAGAGAGTTCTCAAGTCCATCCTGTCTTCCATGTCAGTAAACTGAAAAAATCAGTTCACGGGTTAGAGAACGTAGTTTCTCCAGAGATTTTGGTGGACTTGATAGAGCCACCAAAGATACCACATGAATCTGAAAAGATTCTATAGTATCGTGAGTGACAGACAAACCCGACATAAAGTGTACCAGGAGGTACTTGTTAAATGGACAGATAGGGATGAGGAGTAGCAACCTGGGAACGCCGTAGTGCAATTTCCAAAAGGTTTCCCCAGTTTGTTTTCGAGGACGAATGTCAGTAAACTGAAGAAATCAGTTCACGGGTTAGAGAACGCAGTTTCTCCAGAGATTTTGGTGGACTTGATAGAGCCACCAAAGATACCACATGAATCTGAAAAGATTCTATAGTATCGTGAGTGACAGACAAACCCGACATAAAGTGTACCAGGAGGTACTTGTTAAATGGACAGATAGGGATGAGGAGTAGCAACCTGGGAACGCCGTAGTGCAATTTCCAAAAGGTTTCCCCAGTTTGTTTTCGAGGACGAAAACTCTTCTTAAGGGGGGGGTAATGTCACGTAGGCTGTAATGCCTGTGACCGACGGCAGACCGGATGGCCATGTCCGGGGTTCAATGGGAGAGGACGCCCATGCGGAGTCATGGACGGCCAGGCTAGTGTGGACGGCAGGCCACACACTATATAGCCTGGGGGATGAGGGGCAATCCTCATTCTTCCTCTATGGCTGGGTGGTGAGCCAGAGGCCGTCCCCTCTTGTGGTAATGCCCGTAGCGACGTTACGGGAATGTAACAGGAAGAATTCTCTCTCTCTCTCTCTCTCTCTCTCTCTCTCTCTCTCTCTCTCTCTCTCTCTCTCTCTCTCTCTCTCTCTCTCTCTCTCTCTCTCTCTCTCTCTCTCTCTCCCCCTGTCACACACAGCAAACGAATCGCAGGTAAGCTATTTCGTTTTTTTTTTTCCTTTCGAAATTGATGTGTCTGCGCCATTTTAATCTCGATGTAGAGAAAAATTGCTATACTGTGTGTGGGGGAGGTGGGGGGGCGAAGAGCAGCCCCACTGCGTCTTCGTCTGAGAACTGGGGAGAAGAGCACAAATGTGCGAAGAAAAGCGAATGTGCCCGTTGTAATATTGACCTGCGTGTGGGGGACGACACCAGCCCACGACTGCTGGCGAAGACCACGTCGAGTGGGTGGGGGCGAAAGCTGACCTCTTTGAAAGGGGGGGGCGTAGCAGCAGACTCCTTCTGCACCGTCGAAGAACACGTCGAGCGTGTGGTGGCGTAGAGCCCAGGCGTGCGGCTGGTGGCGAAGACCACGTCGAGCATGTGGGGGCGTAGAGCCCAGGCGTGCGGCTGGTGGCGAAGACCACGTCTGAGTGGGTGGGAATAGTGCTGACCCTCGTTTGAAAGGGGGGGCGTAGAGCCCAGGCGCTTTGACGGCTGCGCTGTGCAAAGGAAGACCAGCCCACCAGCAGCCAGCTCAAGCGGCCAGCCAGCCAGCCAGGCGGCGGCCAACCAGCCAGGCGGCGGCGCCGGCCAGCCAGGCGGCCAGGCAGCCACAACACCGGCCAGCCAGGGGCGGCGGCGGCTAGCCGACCAGCCCAGCAAACGCCACGAGCAGAAAAAAAAAACATTTTTAATTGTTCATTTTTTTAAATTAAAAAATGAAGCGAACGGCCCTAAGGACGCTCCCCACGACGGGCGGCCACGCCCGAAGCGGCAAGGGCCGGCCCGGCCCGTTATTTTATTTATTTATTTATTTATTTTAAAAACATAACACACAAAACAATGGTACACCCCACGAAACAAACCCAACACGGCCGTCGTGCCGTGTGGCCGTAGTGCCCGTTTTCCACGAAAGAGACCCACCGCACACGGCCGTAGCGTCGCGTGCTAAGAGAGAGACAAGTCCCACGGCCGTAGTACCGAGTCCTTCGAGAGAGAGCCGTTCTATGGTCGTTGTGCCTAGTGAACACGTCTATGGCTGTAGCGCCTCGAGAATAACACATGTGGTGATCACACATTTGGTTCGGAGAGAGACTAAATGAAAGCTGAGCATACACTTAGTATTGACCATCAAAGTCACGTAGTTTGGCTATAGTGTAAATCTGAAACCGCGGTGTGTTTTACTTGGGCTAAGACCGGCATGGCGTCAGTTGTGCCCAAATTAGACGAAGTGCTTATCACGAGAAATCAAGGTAAGCCTAATTGAGCCGTAGTGCTCATAACCCTTCACAATCTTTTAACAGATGCTAGAAGATTGTGATAAACTTTGGCAAATGAGAACCATGTACAAGCGTAGTCTTGATGTGGTTATGCCTCGTGTCCAAACAAGTTGCTTACTGTTTGTAGCAACAAAAGGCCTTGGCCCGTAGAGGCAAGCTGGCCCTTGTTAAAAGTAACAAAATAGTGTCACTACTTGGGCCTAGAGAGTGGTGACTAGTTTGATTTAGTCACGTGATTGCCTGGTAAAAGTAATCCCTAAGGTGTGTATTACTTGGGATAAAGGGGCTAGTAGTGCTGCTAGCAGTACTCAATTTGGTTTATCTAGGAGTACTATTCTGAGTGATTAGTACACGCCTAGATAATAATACAGATTTAGGATTGATTTGTAGAAATCAAAGGTAAATCTGAAGGGGTATAGTCTTGAGATGTAATGCTCAATGCCCTTATAGAAGTTGATTGAAGAGAACTGTTATTAAACTTATTAGCATGGTTTTCTCCTTTTTTTTATTGCCGTGCATCGACATCCCACTGCTCGAGAGTTTGTGGTGATCTTTCGAGGGGGGAAAGAGCCTTTTTATATGTCACATCAATTGGTTTGGTGGTAATTTGATGGTATGGGACATCAAATTCTCACGGAATCGATTGTAGTCTTGGTGGAATGGGACGCCAACGCTTGTGCATGTAACTTGACTCTTTGGCAGGTCTGTATGTACACTTGTCTGTAGTGATAAAGTGTGCAAGATAAAATTTAAACTTTGAAAATTACCAAATATAGCCATAAGTTGGGATAAAACCCAGTTACAGAGTTCGGAGAAGCTCTAGGTAGCAAGACCATGATGGTGTACTAGTGCTAACAGAGTGATTTAGTTTCAAAGTGATCTAAATCTAGAGGTTAGCAGTAAGACTAGCTTGGTTGGACAGTTTCATGCATGGGGGACGCCCTATAGCATTTTGCAAGCGTAGTCTTGCCTATGTTCAACATAAGTGTGCGATTGTGAGCACATTTTAGTTGCTACCGTATGAATTTGGGAAATATATTACTTTCCTACATAAGCAATTGTAATATTGCATGACAGGCTATTTTGCTTACAAAGTTCATGTGCGTGTAAACCCTATAAGTCGTATGACCCCTGGGGAATGAGTGGAGCATTTCTAGGATTTAATAAGGTTTTACATGGCAATAGTGAGTAGTATCTCACTCCAGATGAGCCTGGTTGTTGTTAGTATCGGATCCGACATATGTAGTGTACATAAACTCGGGCTGAGTTAGGATAGAAGGCTAAGCCGGAGAGCTTAGTGGTAAATCCTACTGTATCTGGTGAGTTTTGACTTAACCGGAGTGTTAAGAAGTAAACTCAAAGTCTGGGGCTGAACCGGAGTGTTCGGAGGCAGACATATCTTTTGTTAAATCGGAGAATTTAGCAAAAGATGAGCTTGGGGTGAACCATGGTACCCAGGAAAAAAGCTCTTCACACTAAAATAGTGCACAATAATTTTAGGGTGATAAAAATCCATCACAGGAATGTTTTACAACTTTCCATAGATGATAGATGAAGACCATGTACTTTACGGAGTTAAAGTACATAGGTGGTGACTTCGGCGCCACATTTTTTGTAGGAAGTCACCAGTGGTGTGGTTAGGTCAGCCGATACTCCACAAGACCTATGCACTTATTTTTAAGTTGACCTCTATGATAAGGACGTCCAAAAATTTGTGTTGTAACACTAGATATTGTACTGCAATGTGCAATGGAGGGGTCAATTTGTGTAGTCACTTCTTAGCACAGGTGACTTAAGCACCTTGTTATAGATGGCTGTATATGGTACTCCCACTCGGGGGAGGTACACCATTGGGTACGGAGTTACTCACAGACTAGTATGTCAATTTGTGTAGTCACTTCTTAGCAGCAAGTGACTTAAGCATCTTGTTATAGATGGCTGTATATGGTACTCCCACTCGTCGGGGGAGGTACACCATTGGGTACGGAGTTACTCACAGACTAGTATGTCAATTTGTGTAGTCACTTCTTAGCAGTAAGTGACTTAAACATCTTGTTATAGATGGTTGTATATGGTACTCCCACTCGGGGGAGGTACGCCATTGGGTACGGAGTTACTCACAGACTAGTATGGAGCTACTAGTGTGATGATAGTGGGTACGTAGTTACTCACTACTAATACATAGCTGCTAATAAAATTAAGATCCTCGAGTGAAAGATACTCTAAATCAACATTTTAAATTACCGAACCACAATCCATGAGTATCGAGGTACTCATAAATATGTTGACGTTGCTCAAATCGAGGGACCAATTTGTTCGATGGTATGGAATAAGCAAGGAGAGTGGAGTAACTTAAAAGTTACACATCACTAGTCCTAGTGAGTTGTCGAGGTCATCCGTTGTTTGAAGATCCCCTTTACCTATCAGATAACATTCAATTTGCAAGCCCTGGCATTTAATCCGTAGTGATTATGAGTTTGGTGTGAGATATGGTTATGAAGTTCTTACAAGAGTACTCGTTTATTTGCTTGTCATTGGTTATAGCTTGGTAGAGATTGCCACCTGTGATGGGTAGGTAGTTTTGCCGCTATAATGAGGAGGCAGCAAATAATGTTCTCGTAGTTATACTTCATACCAACACCGAACAGGGATAGGATGAAATTCCTAAGTTCATCATCACGAAGTACTGTGATGTTTGCATTTATATTGAATATATGATGTAATGAGACATTGGGCTTATGTAATTACCATCAATTATCTAGCAACCTATGGCTTCGCAGCAAGCTCAGTCATTATCTATGGATTGATAATGTGGTTATTGGTAGTTTGGAATTTTTTTGATAGATGGTATAACCCACCCAGATAATTCATAAGTGTGTAACCGCTTATGAAGGGTAATAATATGCAACAATGAAGCACTTTGTTACAAGTGTGAAACCACTAATCTGTTGCAAAGCATTTTATCAATAGTACCACAATTTGTGCGTAGACACTATACCACATCTTCGTTGCAAGATGTTTAAAAGTTTCTTGGAAGGACTCAAGAATAAATATATATTAAACACGGTCTAGACTTGTTCTTGGACCTATGACACTAGCGCGTAGTCCGCTTGATAGTAGAGTTTTGAGGACAAAAACCTTTCTTGAGGCAAAGGAGGGATATCCTCAAATATCACATAAACTCGAATAGTTGTGTGAGTCCAGACAATACTTGAAGGGATGTGTCTGGAAATAGCAACAAAGAGTTGTAAGTGATTGGATGTAACTCCAGACACCCGTAGTGGTGAAAGAATCTTTATCAAACATCTCCACATACTATATGATCTGCCCGCAGATATAGTATGGCATAAGAGATAGGAAATTTGATTGTTATATTTGAAGGGAAATCTTCAAAAGTTACATTTACTCTGAGTTAGAGTGGAGTTTAACCATCCGTAGATTGATGGTAGTTAGAAACTCAACAAGATTCTAGAGCATGCTTGTGCAAAGATGTTACTCTAAAAGAGAAGTATCTCTCAGCTTTAGAACTAATCCTTGTGATGCATGATTAGATTGGCTCTAGTTTATTTCTCCTATGGCCGTAGAGCTTTCCAAGGAGAAGTTTCAACAAGTTGGTGATGCAACATGGTAGCGTAGTTTACAAATATCTAGTAGCATAGTCTAAGAACTTGCGCTACTAGAGTGCTCTCCAGTACATTAGCTTCTGTGCTAATGACATGATGCAAAATCAAGGCATGAAATTTGCCTTGGGGTTTTGGTTGAAATACCAAATCATGGCTTGTGTGAGCATGATCCTGTCTTTACAGAGGTCTGGCACGCTGTACGCGTACGCACTTTGTCACAGCCTCGCCCACCTTCCTCGCCGGCACGTAATGCTAGTCCGGAGAGACTGGCCGTAGGTGCGGCGGGTAGCGAAGCGAGAGTTAGTCCGGAGAGGCTAGCCGAGTCTTCGGGGTAAGATTTGAGCCGGAGAGCTCGGACGTAGGCCCTTCATCACCTTTGTTTTCTGACACGGTTTCAAAGGATGATGCTAAACTTCGTCGGTGGGAGAAATATGCTAATTACTCCATTGACAACGGGTACTTACTTTACAAGGGTAGAGTATGTGTACCAACTATTGGTGACTTTCGGGCCCAAATTCTTAAAGAACGTCATGATAGTCCAAGTGCGGGTCATCCTGGGATTCAGAAGACCTATGCACTAGTAAGAAGACAGTTTTATTGGCCTAGTTTGTTTAAGGACGTCCAGACTTATGTGCTGAAATGCAATAAGTGCCAGGTCAATAAACATGAACGTCTTAAGGTTGGAGGACTACTCCATCCGCTGGAGATTCCTTAAGGGAAATGGGAAAACATTTCCATGGATTTCATTACCGGCTTACCCAGGACGAGTCAAGGGAATGACTCGGTATGGGTGGTAGTGGACAGGTTAACTAAACTGGCAAAGTTTATTGCCACGAAGAAAACTGTAAAAATGCCAGAGTTGGCAAAACTCTTTATTGAACATCTCTACAAGCTATATGGCCTGCCCGTAGATATAGTGTCGGATAGAGATAGAAAGTTCAACAGTCATTTTTGGAGGGAAGTCTTCAAAAAGTTGGATACTACTCTTAGTATGAGTATGGTAGATCATCCGGAGTCTGATGGTCAAACTGAAAAAGTTAACCAAATACTCGAGGATATGTTGCGTTCTTATGTAAGTAAGAAGCAATCAAATTGGGAAGAATATTTGCCCATATTGGAGTTTGCTTATAACAACTCCAAGCATTCAGCGACGACTGGATTTACACCATTCATGTTAATGTATGAATTCCAGCCAAGATCTCCAATGGCTGTAGGCCTAGAAAAGGAGAAGATTCAATCTGTCAAGGATTTCCTTGAAGATATGAATGATATGCTCAGAGCCGCACGTGAGAGCATTCGTAGCGCTCAGGATCGCGCTAAAACTTATGCGGATAAAGGACGTAGAAAGGTGACCTTTGCAGAAGGTGACTTTGTATTCCTCAAGGTTCCTGCGGCGCAGTCAGAAACCATGAAAACGAGAAAGTGTGATAAACTTTCTCCGAGATATTGTGGTCCTTTTAAAATCCTTAAGAAGATTGGGGACATAGCATATAAACTTGAGTTACCGGAGAGTTCTCAAGTCCATCCTGTCTTCCATGTCAGTAAACTGAAGAAATCAGTTCACGGGTTAGAGAACGCAGTTTCTCCAGAGATTTTGGTGGACTTGTTAGAGCCACCAAAGATACCACATGAACCTGAAAAGATTCTAGAGTATCGGGATAGACAAACCCGACATAAAGTGTACCAGGAGGTACTTTTTAAATGGACAGATAGGGATGAGGAGGTGGCAACCTGGGAACGCCGTAGTGCAATTTCCAAAAGGTTTCCCCAGTTTGTTTTCGAGGACGAAAACTCTTCTTAAGGGGGGGTAATGTCACGTAGGCTGTAATGCCTGTGGTGACCGACGGCAGACCGGATGGCCATATCCGGGGTTCAGTGGGAGAGGACGCCCATGCGGAGTCATGGGCGGCCAGGCTAGTGTGGACGGCAGGCCACACACTATATAGCCTGGGGGATGAGGGGCAATCCTCATTCTTCCTCTATGGCTGGGTGGTGAGCCAGAGGCCGTCCCCTCTTGTGGTAATGCCCGTAGCGGCGTTACGGATATGTAACACTCCCCCTAGTCCTACCCGTGTCCTAACACTACTCCCCCCTTTTGGAAGAGTTTTCGTCCTCGAAAACAAAGGTAGAATATTAGGTCTTAAGAGTACTAATGTCCTCCCAAGTTGAACCTTCTTCCGGTCTATCCTTCCACTTAACTAGACACTGTTGTCTAATTCAATGACAAGTTCGCTTCTCTAGAAAATCTAATATGGGCTCTGGCTCGTGTGGTAACACTAGAGGCTCAATTAAGGACAACTGCCCAATAGTAGTAGGACAAATGATCCGATCACTCACATACACAATAATATTGCTCTATAGTAAGGACTAGCATTAGTCTAAGCTAAAGCACAAAGTAATCCCTGGATCCTAACCCTAAGTTTGAACTAAAGTGTGCACAGTAGCATACAAATATAAATCAAGGAAAATCACCACCCAATGAAGAAAAAGATGTCCAATCCTTATAGTGTACTCTATATGCGAAACGCAGGTTGAGTTATTTGTATTAAGGGCCAAAATAGTCTAGTAATAGGACTAATAGCCCAATCCATAAGCAACACGGATTTTCTCAAGGATAGCACCTACCCAAGCTACCTAAACAAGGGTTGTCTATCCAGGAGAAGCACCCTTTAGTGTGTCGCTACTATTAAAACACGAGATATGACACCATGAAGTAACTTTATAGATTTACGAGGAAAAGAAAAAGCCTTACGAGAAATATAAAAACCTTGGCCGGCTTTACCTGTATTCTAGGTCAAATACTAACAACGTTAATACAATGCTATTAACGTTAATTTTATGCACTATTTTTAAGAGTTAATAACTTATTGACGCATTTGCGATTACGTCAATGAAATCCTTGCTACAAAGGGAATCCATCTATTTGGTTCTCAAAAACCTCATCCTCTCCACAAACCCTAAAGCCAAAAAGATCCAAGTGACAATCTCAGGACCAAGCACCACCCCAATTCTCGGACGCTCCGTTTTGGATCTTGACAAAATTGGTAGAAGAACAAGGATTCACGAAGAAAATCTCCACATTTGGTTGCCAAATTTGCGAGATTCCCCTGAGGCTTCCATGAATTTGCTAGAAGAGAATAGGGCAACTCTCCACCCAACTGCCGCTGGTGGATATAGGAACCCCAGCTGGCTAAAATAGCGCCTAGTCCTACCCTTGTTCTGACACTACTCCCCCATTTTGAAAGAGTTTTCTTCCTTGAAAACAAAGGTAAGAAATCGCGTCTTAAGAGTACTAACGTCCTCCCAAGTTGAACCTAGTGTCAGAACAAGGGTAGGACTAGGCGAGAGTCGGGCGGTTCAGGGGAGTTCACACATGTGTGGATAGCCAAGGCTATTTTAGCCGACTATGGTTCCTATATCTAGGGTAGGGTGAAGACTTTTAACCTTAGTTTTATATTCTTTATCTAAACCACAAAAAGAAAATCTCGTACTTTCTAAAAATCATCCAAACCTTCGAGCTTGAGAATTATCTTGCGATACTTAGAAATATATTGGGTCAACATATGACCTTCCATCTTACAATTGTCCCAAGCATCCCATGATCCTTGTTGTTCTTAGGTAAGAACTCTTTCTGAAAGAATGCCTCAAAAGCAAGCCCGTGTTGTAGGTCGATCGCTCTCATCGAGGCTCATCCACCACTTGTAGGCCTTGCCCTGAAGCGTGGGACTTGCCTTGAACGTGCGAACAACATCAAGAGAACGCTTCCAAAGGTTCAAGTCCGTCCACTTTTGTAAAAAAGTGTTCACTGCATCTTTATTATGCTTCTTCTCTTCCCCGCGACGAACAGAGAATGCTTCATGCTCTTAAGCAAAGCTGCCACTTCTTCTGGGTGTTTCGGTGTCTTGAGTTGACCTCCTAGGAGTAGTATCAACCGGGACACTTTGAAACCTTGAATTAGTGACCAATTGCTTAGGAGTTTCTCTTGCATGGTCTATAAACTTTGAGAAAGTACAAGTAAATTTTATTCAATATGCTGCGTGCGTGATTCTAATAAAGTATGTGCATGTAAATCTATAAATCCATGATCACCCACATCCAGATAAGCCATATTGGTATCCAAAGATGGATGACCCCCATGCCGCTGACCCTCGAGGTAAGGTATGGCAACACATCAAATTCGAATGCAAGAGGAAGATGAATACCTCACCAAAACCGGCTTGTCTTGCTCGCGTCGATAGTATATTGTCTGGCGGCCTTGCTATAGACCCCGCTCTTGTCCCCTTTCCATGTCGGGGCTGTGAGAGAAAAAGCCTCTTCTCTGACTTGTATTGGCGGCTCCTGAAAAAGCCCCCTTCTGCAACTGCTGTTGTGTGTCGCTTTCTCTCCTTCTGCTGCCGATATACGAGAGAGAGAAAGAGAGAGATATATTCATGCTGTTTCTCCTGTATTTCTTCCCATGGCTGGATACAACAGCCTTTGTTTTTTTTAAAAATATTTTTTTTTTCTCAAAAAAAATCTTGGCTCTGCCGATGGCCGAGATTGGCGTGCGCTTTAACATCACTGCTGTTGAACTCCTTGGTTGCCGATGGCCGACTGGCGTGCTTTTGCAAAAAATAGCGGTTACTGTGTTGATGGCGGGGCTTGTTGGTTATATGCCGGCTGCTATGGTTGCTCGTGGCCGGGCTGTTGGCTGAACAACGTTGTTGTTAGCAGCTACAGAGCCAAATAAAAAGGCTCGCCATACAAGCTGTGATGATCGCTAGACAATGGCTAAGAAAGGAGCTGTATGATATATGGCTGAGAGTCTCTACGTCTTTCTCCCACAGTCGTCGTATGGTATGTGCCAAAGATGGGCTGCTTAAACAGCTGCGTCTCTTTCTCCCACAAGTTGATGTGAACAAGACGAGGCGATGGTGGTGCAGCCTGTTGTGTGATTACGCAAGAGAAACAGCATCAATCTCTCTCTCTCTTTCTCTCTCTCGTATTGGCGGAAGGAGAGAAAGCGAATACATGCAACAGCAGTTGAACAAGGAGGCTTTTTGAAGAGCCGCCAATACAAGTCTTGTGTTCGAGAAGGCTTCTCTCTCTTTATTTTTCTATAGCGCAAGGGAACAAGAGCACTGTCTATAGTAAGGCCGCTAGACAATATACTATCGACGCGCAAGAAAGACGAGCCGATTTTGGTCAGGTATTCATCTTTATCTTGCATTCGAATTTGATTTGTTACCATGACCTCAGAAGATTCCGAGTACCCCAAGAGTCAGCAACATGGCGGTCATCCATCTTTGGATACCAATACGCCTGATCTAGATGCGGGTGATCACGGATTTGTGGATTTACATGCACATACTTTGTTAGAATCACGCACAGAGTGCATTGAGAAAACTTTACTTGTTCTTTCTCAAAGTTTACAGACTCTTAAGCAGTTGGTCGCTAGTTCAAGATTATGGAGTGTCCCGGTCATATTCCAGGGGTATCTACTCCTCGGGGGTCAACTCATGACACCAAAACGCCTGAGAATCAAGAAGTGGCCGTTATGCTCTCAAGAGCATGAAGCCTCCTATGTTCTACGGGGAAGACAAGGAGCGTAATAAAGATGCACTGAACGCTTTTTTACAAAAGTAGATAAACTTGCACCTTTTGAAGCATTCTCCTGATGCTGTTCATGTGCTCAAGGTAAGTCTCATGCTTGAGGGCAAGGCCTACAAGTGGTGGATGAGCCTCGGTGAGAGCGACTCACCAACGACATTGGCTACTTTTGAGCCACTCTTTCGAAAAGAATTCTTACTTGAGAATGAGAAGGATCACAATTGGGATGCTTGGGACACCTTTGGGAAAATTGTAAGATGGAAGGTCTTACGTTGACCCAATATATTGCTAGGTATCGTGAGATAATTATCAAGCTCAAAGGTTTGGATGATTTTTAGAAAGTACGAGGTTTTCTCCATGGTTTAGATAAAGAATATAAAACCAAGGTTAAAACTCAATATTCTAAAACTTTGGAAGAGGCTATAAAAGTGTGTGTAGATCTTTGATGATAATATTGAGAAGAAATGCACGACCAAGACACCTTGGGATGGAGCATCCGACTTTCGTAGTTCTAAGGGGAACAAACGGAAGGGGGCCAAACAAGATAATGATGTGATTAAGAAGGCCAAGGGGCTAAGGGGTCCCTTGTCACACTGCAAGATTATGAGCGAGCTAAAAAGAAAAAAATATGTTTTATTTGCATGGTTGTTGATCATGATAAACAGAATTGTCCAAAGAATCGTGTGGCAAATATGTTGATAAGGGTGGTAGTAAGGCGGTGCACACGGTGTAAGTCTTGCCACTTGAAGCTTCTCAGAAGTTTTATGAAGTTCAAGTATGCCATACCGATGCCACGCATGAGTGTTGTGTAACCTCTACGATGTGGACCCTCTTTTGGACCTTATGATTTAGTTCGCATGCATGGACACGTCAACGACGAAGAGTTCGTGTCATGATTGACGATGGGGCTACACATAACTTTTTGAATTATCACTTGGTTAAAAAATTAAATATGCCACAAAGCCCTAGTGATCATAAATACATGGTATCTCTTGCTAATGGGCATGCTAAGTATGTATGGGACACAACGGTTAAGTAAGTATCATCACTATTTAGAGACATGAAATGCACTTAGATTTTCAGGTTATGCATATTACGAGAGCTGATGTTATTTTGGGTTGTGAATGGCTATTTCATTTAGGACCATCTCTTTCTCGTAGTTATCTAGATAATACTCTTGATTTTGGGTTGTGAATGGCTATTTCATTTAGGACCATCTCTTTCTCGTAGTTATCTAGATAATACTCTTGATTTTGAGGTCAATGGTAAAACAAGTTCGTTTGCAAGGTGAACATGATGTGCCCCCATCTCCACTCATTTGTTCTGTTGAAGTGGACCGCCCTGTACATGCTCATGAAATAGAAAATCTCTTTTTGTGTTACATGTCTCCTTCAGTTTTGTCTCATGATGATGCTAGTGGTGGTGATTTTAATTCCAATTTGAATATTGAATCTCTCAATTCTGTCATATGTGAACAACATGCTATTGCTATGCATAATAATGAACAAACTAAAATTTTTCCTAAGCTCACTCAACAAGTTTCTAATTCTTTGTAAAATCTTTTGCATGAATTTCATGATGTGTTTCCAAGCGACTTGCCGTCTAGTTTGCCCCCTTATTAGTGCAATGTCCAGTAGGCCATTGAAGTGCTCAAGGATGCTAAATCAATCTGCAAGCCTCCATATCAGCTTATCGCTTTATTGAAGCTAGTGAGGTAGAGTGTCAGCTTGCTGACTACCTCGCCAGGGGCTTCATTAGGCCGAGCAATTCGCCATGGGCATCACCAATTTTATTGGTGAAGAAGAAAGATGGGTCTATGCATTTATGCGTAGACTAACATGGTTTGAAAGCAATTACATAAAGAATAAGTATCCGTTATTGTCTGCGAGTTGATGAGCTTTTTGATCAACTGCAAGGTGCACGATACTTTAGTAAGATTGACTTAAGGTTACGCTATCATCAAGTTCGCATCCATATGGAGGATGTGCCTAAGATAACGTTTCGTACCAGATTTGGGCATTATGAGTTTTTAGTTATGCCGTTTGGTCTAACTAATGCTCCAACTATGTTTATGATGCTTATGGATAGCATCTTACGCCCGTATCTTGGTTGATTCGTTGTATTGTTTCTTGATGATATTTTGATCTTTATTCGCACCCGAGGAAGAGCATTTGTAACACTTAAGATTAGTGTTCGATTTACTAAGGCAAAACACACTTTACGCTAAAGAGAGCACGTGTGAGTTTTTTGTCTTAGAGATTCATTATTTGGGTCACATAAGTTCGGCAAAGGGAATTCAGATGGATCCTGTGAAAGTAGAGGCAATCCTTAAGTGGCCATATCCGGCTTTCACAGTCTCCGTTTGTGAGCCCCTAGAGCTAGACTTCATTGGATATGAAGTCTCCGATGTCATCCTCTCTCAGCAAGCGTACTAATTATGCAACAAAGTTTTTGACGGAGCATCCGCTTTGTTGCAGGATCCATTATGCCCTACCATGCACAATAACAATGCTATTGTGAATATTGACAAAACCTAATTCTTAGATATTTAAAAAAGATGATATTTTATATAGCGAATCAAAATTTAATATATCATTCAACTAAAAATAGATTATGTATGCCATAGAGAGAGAGATCTCATGTATTTGAGATATTGAAAATCCATTGGAGATTTAAATAACAAAGGCATTTTTATAAGCACTTGTATATGGTATACCGTATCATGAGTAGAAATTTTAGTATCCAATAATGTATGATATATAACTCACATTAGAACCTTTACCCTAGGATATACCTAGATTAAAAGTAAAGCATTTTACTAAGGATTAGAATATCCACTTCCATAATGACCATAAAAAAGAATAGAGATCAGAATGTCCACCTAGAGAAATCATACATAGACAAGATTGGAATACTTATGGCGATTAGTGATTGTTGGTGTATTTTGACAAAAGAGATTGATTAGATTTGTGACATGGTTAAAGTAATATTATTTATCTAGTTAGAATATTTTAACATTATGGTTTATGAACATTTGTTTTATTTGAAGTACCTTAATATAAAATGTTAGGAAAACAACATAGAATACATATACATACTAATCGCAATATAAACAACGACATCTTACAAACGAATAATACGACCCAATGTCGAAGTATAAACTCATATACAATTAAAACAATGACACATTTTACAGCCGAGTAATACGACCTAGTGTCGAAGTTTACATGCACATAAAATATGAACTAGAATGACACATGATGGCCGAGTAATACGACCCAATGTCGAACCCTAACACACTATATATAAAACCTGGAGATGACCCAAATAGCCGAGCAATACAACTTAGAGTCGAATCCTATATACCACACCCTATGGCTGACAGGCGACATGGTACGACCTAGCAATATGACCCAGTGTGTCGATCTTACTTTACAAACAAGGGAAGGTGTCTCATTCTGATAAACAAAGACCAAGTGATACGACCAATTGTCAAAATGGCAGACATACTTATCTAACAACATATACAACTAAACATTACGATATAATGCCAAGAGATAAGCACCACACCATGCACAGGGTGGCCCAAACACGACTCTAAAGTCCTTGATGTTACGTGCCGAAAATACGACACATCGTCGATTTTTTACTAGGTTTCTTAAAATAAAAACTAAACATAAAATGTTTAAAAAATTACATGTGTTGTAGCTCTATACTCTTTCTATGTGCACTCTCTCTCTCTCTCTCTCTCTCTCTCTCTCTCTCTCTCTCTCTCTCTCTCTCTCTCTCTCTTAAAATGAAAACTAAACATAAAATGTTTAAAAAATTACATGTGTTGTAGCTCTATACTCTTTCTATGTTTAGTTTTTATTTTCTTAAAATAAAAACTAAACATAAAATGTTTAAAAAATTACATGTGTTGTAGCTCTATACTCTTTCTATGTGCACTCTCTCTCTCTCTCTCTCTCTCTCTCTCTCTCTCTCTCTCTCTCTCTCTCTCTCTCTCTCTCTCTCTCTCAAAGTGAAAATGAGCCCAGTGGACTCGACAAGGGATATATTTATATCCTTGTTGGGGTACTAGGCCAGTGAGAAAAAGCAAAAGCCAAGCGGGATTTTATAGGTTTCACAGGGAACCATAGCAAGTCAACATTTTTTTATGTCAATGGCATTGGTGTGTTATTGAATTATTTATGCACATTAATAACGTTAAAAAATTTGAGTAATTACGTCAATGTAAAATTCTTGCTTCGTAGAAACCTTGGGCTTCTAGCAGCTTGACAGGGATCTAAAACGGGCGGCTCAGGGTTTGGGTAGAACTGTATTACATGCGGCTCCTACTTGGACGATCTTTACTCATGGTTGGTCTTTGTGCCAAAGGTGGTTGTTCCTTGCAGCATGGGTGTCGTACTTGTTCTGGCTAGCCAGGGTACACTTGGGTACCCACTTCTTCTTGGTGACCTCCGTGAAGCGTTTTTGAGGTTGAGGTTTGGGGAGTGGTCTTTGTCTCTGTCGGCAAGGTTTTAGTTCTCCCATCATAGGGTTGGAGAAGGTGTCCGAAACGGTGAGGCAAGAGTGTTGTGTAGTATTAGAGGTTACTTAAGGTGGGTGACGAGGCTTGGGAAGTTCTCCCATCATAGGGTTGGAGAAGGTGTTCGAAACGGTGAGGCGGCACGAGTGTTGTGTAGTATTAGAGGTTACTTAAGGTGGGTGACGAGGCTTGGGAAGTTGATATTCTCCAGGTGACCTTGTCCACCAAGGGTATGATAACCATTTTGCTAGGAAGCTTGAGCATTATGGTCCTTCTTTGCTAGGTGATGATTCAATATGTGGGCCGCGATCCATCCCCTTCTAAAGATGCTCTCTCTCATCATGCCTATGGGAGCCACATAAAAATAATGCGGGTTTAAATCCAATAAGAAACTCTACTTCAAACAACCAACAGTCATGGATTGGGAATTACTTATTACGGTAATGGTCACTACGAAAGATGTGAGAGGTGGGTGGCCTAATGAGTTCTACATCTCCCAAGACAAAACATTATGGCCCAAATCGCTAGATACTCTTCTTGGGGGAACTCCAACTCAAGGTGAGAGTTCCATGGGTGTTTCTGTTTCAGGATTGCATGTATAGAGAAATGTACACTTGGGAATCTACGGCCCCTTTGGGTCTTCTTTTATAGGGCGGCCTACCTTTTTTGTTGTCAGCTTGTGGTTTTTCCTCTTTTTTCTTGTGGATTTGAAAGAGCATGTCTTGGATGAGACGTCCATAGCAGCACTTTATCTTGCTACCATTAAAGTAACCTTCCATCTTAATCTAATTCAGGGTCTTTATCTTAACTGCTCTCTATCACTTGGTAGGGACCTTGGCCTCAGTACTTAAGTTTCTATTTGGTGTTCTTGACACTGTACATTAGCACCATGTCTCCTACCTCCATACACTTGTCCTTGAATTGATGATCAAACCACTACTTCTTGCGCTATAGTTTTGCAACCATCAATCCGTAAGCAGATCACAATCTTTGTTCACTCAGTTACTCTAAGGCAACTAGCCTCTCTATGAGTGGGTTTTCCTTAAGGCTATGTTTATTCACAATTCAGAGGCTTGGAAACCAAGTGTTGCATTAGCATGATTGTGTTGAATGCAAGCTGAAAAGGTGTGCTATCAACAGTCACCTTTGTTTGTAATGCCGTAGGGCCATATACAAGAGTGCAACTTGTGCTCTGAATTACTCCTTTTAATGCTTCTATCATCTTAGTGGAATAGTGCACAGAGTCTTGTTTATGCTTTCGGCCTGGCCATTTGCTTGTGTGGTGTAATAAGGTGTCGACTTTAGTGGAATAGTGCACAAAGTCTTGTTTGTGCTTTTGACTTGGCGATTTGCTTGTGTGTAATAAGGTGTTGACTTTCTGTGCACCACAAGGAACTCCTTTGAGCAAGACCTCTACCACTTCATTGATAAAATGTGTAATAAGGTGTCAACTTTTTGTGCACCACAAGGAACTCTTTGAGCAAGACCTCTACCACTTTATTGATAAAATGTGTACCATGACCGCTCACTATTTCTAGTGGGCAACTAAAATGGATAATCACATTCTCGTAAAGAAACTTGGCACAGTAGCTCTCGCATGTCAAGATTTTACGTAGCTTTGGCACTTGGCACACTTTGTGAAATAATCTATGGCAACGATAATGAAACATGCATGGGTTCCCTTAGCAAGCTATGCTGATGTCTAAACCCCGTTTTTTAAATGGTTGTTCCAAAATCATAGGAGTTGAGCATTCGGTCCTTCTCATGGACTATGACGAACCTTTTGCATTTACATCACAGCATTTGATAAACTCAATTGCATCTCCAAAGAGTGTAGGCCACAAAAGTTCTGCCTAGAGAACCTTGCGGATAGTCATTTACCCAGCATAGTGTCCACCTATGCTAGGATAACGGGCTTGCTCAAGTATGGTGATAGTCATCTTCGTGAATGCGCTTTGTCATGATGTCATCTTGACCTTTCTTGGCATTCTTGTTATTAATTAATAGGGGGTCACCTTTCTAATGAGGCATCTAGCTCTAATCCTTTTTATGGGACGATCAATGGAAAATCCATTAGCTAAGAATCTTCACTCCAGTCTGGTACGTGATCAATATGGAGCATTGGAGCATTGGAGCATCGAGAAGATTATCTTCCACCCCTACAAGGGATTCTCCATTTAGAATTTTGGAGAGGTGGTGGGAAACCTCAAGGCTAGCCCAACTAGTTCCTCAAGTGGGACACCCACACACATTCCCATAAAGAGATATCCTGCTCGAAGAGGTCATCTATGTTCAATCGCGAGAAAAAAAATAGGATTGATCTTGGAAATCTCGACCTCTACTTCAATACCAAAGTGAGTGAGGGCATGAGCGAGTAGATGAGAGAATGAGAGATTCCATTCTCTCTTTTAAGATGGTTGCAGTCCACTATCATGAGTAATGCGATATGAGGATCAAAGATGCCGCACATTAACACCTTCACACCCTGCCTATGCATTCCCATTTGCCTACGCATTCCCATTTGAGAAGATGTGAGATTAGTGAGGTCAAATCGTGATTTGAGAAGCAGGATCAAATGATCAAAATGTAAGATCAGTGATGTTGGATCGCGATTGTAGAAGAGAGATCGACGATTCAAGATGCTGAATCGTTTGGAAAGTGGGATCGTCTAGGAGTCAGATCGTCGTGCGAGGTCTATGTGTAGAGAGAGAAGGGCTTGGGCGAGCCAAGTTTACAAGTGGAGAGAGAAGGAGATGCATTAGTGGGTCTACAAGTGGAGAGAGAAAGTGGCATGCTAGCTAGGTCTACACATAGAGAGAGAAGGGGTAGGGCTAGCCAAGTCTATTCATAGAGAGAGAGGGAGTGGGGCTGGCCAGGCCTACATGCAGAGAGAGAAGGGGCAGGGCCAGCCAAGGTTGTTTGGAAGATGAGTGGCCTCCATGCAAAGGGAGCGAGGCCAGTGTGGCTTGCGTGAAGAGAGAGCACGTGGCCTCCACTCCTATAGCCCTTGGCTAGCAGTAAGGAGAGACATGTTGTCCGCTACTATAGGGAGAAGGGAGCATGCTTGTGTGTGGTAGACGCATGCCTGCTGTGCTACTATATGCTACCGCATGATGGAGAGAAGGAGACACTATTGCCGTATGGAGAGAGAGCCACTGCCTTGTTGCAGCAGCCAAAGAGAGTAGGGAGAGGAGAAGGAGTAGAGGTCCAAGGGTACTTGAAGAAGAACACCAATAGCAAAGTTCTTGGCAAGCACGTGCCTAATGGTGGGTACATAGCTTCAACTTTCATTCCAACCCTCATTTGGTACCACATCCCATCAAACTAGATCAATCTTGACACTTGTACCCCATGTGAAGAGCACACAACCAAAAGCAATGTAAATGGTGGATCCCAGTATCACAGGTCCAATAGTAAAGGAGACCCTAACTTTGAGAAGGTACATCGAACCACATCAGCTGACTCTAGTGCTACTTGGAGGCCATCATTGGTTGTGTTTCCCCACTTTTAGCTTCTCCCAACTCACGTGCATAAAGTAGGCATTCAGAGAGGACCATCACCATGCTTATCGATACATTGCAGTGCATGAGTACAAAGTTAGGAGACAGCATGATAGCCATCACCATGCTTAAAGTGAGGGTTCTTTCAGAGGAAAGATTCACTGCTAGAAAAGACAATGAGTTAAGGGAACCAACTCCCACATGGCAAATGCAAGTTTACCACTCCAACTGAAGCTTGCAATCTATCTCTTATAGAGACAAGGTAATTGGAATCTACTGGTCTCTCCACTCCACCTTAGTCCAACTTGCCAAAGTAATGGAGACTGTTTCTCTAGCTCCATCTCTAGCTCCAAGAGACCATGTCAATTCACACTTGTTAGGCCTTGCTAGTAATCCTTCACTATGTAAGCCACCGCATTCTCATACAAAGGCTGACCTCCCCAACCCCGACCTCTCTAATATCATCACTGGCCTCTTCAACATCACTACCACCACACACACAAGGCACCTAAATTGCACTTGACGATAACTTCATGCCAACAATTGGCTTCATCGACACTGTTGGCAAAGCTACAAGTCCCCCTTGATTAAGAACACCAAGATGCTAGCACACCAACCTCGAAGCTGACACAATTGCAAGCCACCACTTAGTACCTCAACATCAATGCCGATATTCTGGCCAAGCATCATTCAATGAAACACCAATGTCCATGCACTTCTCGACCCACCAATAAGTGTAACCCTCCTCTTATTGTTTATTTTGGCACCCCAACTGAGTGGGTAGAGCACTCCAAATGGAGGGTAGAGATGGTATAGCTAGGATTGTTTGCAGTCCATCTCGGGCAAATAGCCCAATTACAAAACCACCCACACGTCTCACAAAAAATCCTGCCAAGACCAAACCCAAACCTGCTTCCACTTACAACCAAGCCTCCATAAGTTTTTGGTGTGCATTCAATTGTATAGTCTCACCCACACCTTATCAAGGCACTTCGAACACTAGATCCCATTCTTACACGTAGCATCTATGCCCCATGTCAACATTTTACATGGATGTGTTTGATCCTATTGTCTTGACTTCTTCATTAAGTCTTGTTCTTGCCTAGTCTAGCCTTCTTTCCATCCATGAAGCACAACTTTGGCATCCACATACTTATTAGGGCAACTTGCTTTCCATCCGCATGCCTGACACTCTGGGTGTTGCGCAGTGGAACAAAATAATCAAATTTTTACTTCAAATAATAATTTGCAAGAAAACAAAGCATAGAGACATAAACACCATATTGGGTCCAATTTTCCCCCCCATGTGTGAGACCCAGTCTCACACATGAGTATTTCAATGATTTATTAAGATATGAAGTAATTTGGTACAATCAATGTCTTTGGAGACATCATCTCATTTTGTCGGAGAAGAAAAGTGAATATAGAAATAAAGGAGAGCTAATTAGCCTAATGGCACACTAAGCACATACTAAAGACACATGATTAAGTTAAATCTACGGTGGATGGTTCCTAAGTGCACTTGTAATGATGAGTGTATACATTAGACTCAAGCACAATTAGATTACAAGATTATGACTTGTACTCATAAAGAGGCTTGAGATGTGTGCAAGTGCTTGTACTTCCATTGCTTGAAAATGACCCCTTTTATATGGGTAGAGAACATCTTTGCTTGGTCCTTGCTTGTGGGATAATCCAGTTTTGCCATATGGCTTTCTCCTCACCTACTCACTCCATGCCTCTACATGTACTCTATGGAACCACACTTCTCAATACCCCCCTTGGTGCCATATCTTTGGGCTACTCAAGGTGGTCAGATGTAAGTTACAACAACCACTACCCCCCAGGTGCTCAACTAGCTACTCTTAGAGATGGTTGGGTATGAGTTACAACAATCATTACCCTCCCTAGGTGCTCAACTGGCTACTCTTAGGTGGTCGGGTAGATACACACAACAAACAAAATGATAAGATGGGTGGTCTACTCATATAGTGACCCTTCTTTTACAACAGATGATTAGGGTAGTGGTGGTGGTTGCCTCCTTGCTATTTAAAAGAGTTGATCTCTTGGGGTCTCTTCATACTTGGTGGTCGATGTAGTCCCCATATAAAGTTGTCTTTGCTTTTCTTCAATCTACAATCTTCTTCTTTGTGCCAAAACTTGTTGCAGAAGTTACACTTTGGCTTGTCTTTGAACCTGAATTCATTTTGAAAGTGCCCTTTCTTGCCACAATTGTGACACTTCAAATTGCTTTTGTTGAACAATGCATGCTCAACAGTTCTAGGATTGCTTCCTTTTAATTCTCTCTCCTTCTCAAAAGAGAGGAGACACATCCATCAAATGTTGGCTCTGGTAGATTCTTCAAGGTTGTGACAAGTGCATTATATTCATTTAGCATGCTTTTTAAGATTATTTGCAAATGCATCTTTCTCTCCAATCCTAGTATCTATGCCATCTAACTGGGTCATGATGCTTTTCATTTTACTGACAAATTGAGCCAAAGATTTATTAAAGTTAATTTCTACACCATATAACTCAATCTTTAAGTGAATTTCCTAGTTCTTTGCCTTAGCTCCAAACACGAGATTCAATGTATTCCATGCATCTTTTACGTGTTCCATAGAGTCAATGTGATGAAGAAGCCTTGCGTGCAGATGTAAACCAATGAGTGACAATGCTTGCTCATCTTTTTCAACCCACCCTTCACTTGGTTCATTCGGCATATTTTCCTTAGTGATATTCCACAATTTCTTATGCATTAGGAGGTACTTCATCTGTGTAGCCCAAGTGTGGAACCCTTCCCCATTGAACTTATCTACATGTGAAGTGATGCTTGTTGATGTTGCCATAATGAGAAGGTCTTACCAATGATCTTATGATACTTCAATTAGCAATGTCTATTCTCATACAACTTGGCAAACGTGAATGCTTTAAACAAGATAAAATTCAAGTCGTGTGGTTGCTTACAAATTCTAATTTTTACTTCTAGAGCTTCCTAATGGTATCCCCAATGCAAGGTTTGTGCTTTTGATGTATAGACACACTACATGCAACTCTAATTACTCACTTGTATCCCTAATTGCACCAAATTTTTGTTAATTATATATTAATTATCTTGATTAGTCTGGTTAAGAAGATGGAGGCTCAAATTGAGCTTGTGGAAGCAGCCATTGAAGGGGATTTTTGCTCAAGGCTATTGCCCTTGATAGAAATCAAAGCTTTAAATAGAAAAAATCAGCCCAAAACCCTGAAAAACAATGGCATTGAGCTCGATTTTGTCGACTGGTTTTTTACTAATTTTGCATCGCCTCTTTGATGAAATGATGTGAGATTTAAGCTGTGGATAGCTTGTACCATCCTCCAAGCTCACCTAAAAGGGCTTGGCCCGATTTGGTGTATAGTATGAGAATATACAGATAAACCAATCTGGACGATAGCCACAACATTTTCGGGGACAGCAGGATGCGTTTTCACCTATTTGCTTTGGTGAGGTTAAGGAGCTATACAAGGCCAATGGACACCTAAAAGATCTCACCCAATGGTTCCTGGAGTGATGAGAATAAGCAACTCAAAGCACAAATGGGGAAGAAGAGATAAGATTGTGAGATTAGTAGGTGATTAGTGACTTAAACACACTAATGAGCTGAGATTAACTAAATGAAGTGATTAGAAGAAGCTCTAAGGAGAGAGAGGATCTAATACCATGTTAAGATTCATGTTACCTCCTACAAGAAGCTAATTCGCCTAATGTTAAGATTCATGTTACCTCCTACAAGAAGCTAATTAGCCTAATGACACGCTAAGCACATATGAATAACACATGATTAAGTTAAACCTACGGTGGATGGTGCCCAAGTGCACTCATAATGATGGGTGTATGCATTAGACTCAAGCACAATTAGGTTACAAGATTAAGACTTGTATTCATAAAGAGGCTTGAGATGTGTGCAAGTACTTGTAGTTCCATTGCTTGAAAATTACCCCTTTTATATGGGTAGAGTACATCTTTGCTTAGTCCTTGCATGTGGGATAATCCACTTTTGCCATATGGCTTCCTCCTCACCTACTCACTCCCTGCCTCTACATGTGCTCTATGACACCACTCTTCTCAATACAATAAATCTCTTTTGGAGACATCATCTCATCTCGTCGAAGAAGAAAAGAGAATATACAAAGAAAGGAGAGCTTCATCCCAAAAGGAACTTGCAATTCTTACAAATCACGCTTAATAGAGCTCTCTCTCTCTCTCTCTCTCTCTCTCACACACACACACACACACACATTCATGAAATAATTTAACCATACAAGAAAATAGTAAAAGAAACTGATTCTCTCTATAGACGTTTGCCAATCTCAAATGTCCAAGCTCCTTGTATATATAGGGACAAGCTTACAACTTACAGCAGCGGATGTAATTCTCTGGTCTTTCAATAGAGAATATAAAAAGAAAGGAGAGCTTCATCCACAAGGAACGTGCAATTATTACAAATCATGTTTAGAAGAGTTCTCTCTCTCTCTCTCTCTCTCTCTCTCTCTCTCTCTCTCATAAAATAATTCAACTATACAAGAAAAACAATATTAAAAAAAAACTCTATAAACGTTTGCCTGTCTTAACCTGTCCTAGCTCCTTGTATGTAGGTACAAGCCTGCAACTTGCAACGACTGTAACTCTTTGGTCTTTCGCCACCAGAATATAGTCGAGTTCATATTTAAAATTACAGTAATAGTGTCGGACGGGTTGTTTCACTAAAGTCGATTGTATGTAAAAATAGGTTACTTTGGAGAGGTCTATTTTAAGAAAATTTTACTTTTTCTATCAATTAGCTTTTTAGTATACATATATTATATTAAAGTTCATTTATTTTTACTTTTGATATTTAATATTATTTTGATTTGAATAAAGATCATTATAATATTATTCAACCTTAGATTATTCATAATAATCATTTTGAGTACGCATGTTTGTCAACACCCAAAGTAGTCATAAAATATATTCCTGACACCACCAACTCGCTTTCATTATCACAGCTAATGATCTACACTTACATCTACGCCAATCAATTAATAAATTAATTAACTAAAAATACAAGTAACCATATGAAACTTCATATCATCAAAACGATGCAACCAATGCTTCCATGCATGTACGGATTCACCCGCGTAACCGTAAAGTAAGCTACAATCACTAGGTATCCCTATCTAAACCTGTCTAAGAAAATTCATAAAAGTGAAAAACATTATACTCAATGGATTAACTCCAATCCATAAATAATAAAAAACGTGAGAATATATATTCCATAAATTAACTCCTCTTAATACTGGGACTTCATGAAGAAGTCACTAGATGTTCCTCCATCTTACCCAATCACGTGGGCATCCCAATCGAGATCCCTAGTGTCGTCAAATCCATGCACCCAACTGGTGCTCTTTATACAAAGTGGTGCTTCACCTAGCCACACTCCATATCTCCCCCCATTGCACCACACTTGGCTCCATCCATGCTACTCAAGTGAGGTAGAGATACCCAAAAGGTCACAACAAATCCACATGCCCAAGTCTGACATTGCTCGACAATCCAAAATTTCACTCCCAAGCTACCAACGACGACACTCTGTAATGCTTCCCTTATGTCCACCACCAACATTACCATCCTTCAAGCAATCAAACCGAATAGCCACCAACACTTCAAAAAAGATACTACAAAAGTTTCTAGATCCATTTGGCCATGTCCAAGTTCATAGTTTACTCATGTTCCTACCAGATTGGGAGTCGTTTCTTCCATTCACATGGACAACCCAATCTCATTTCCCACTTGTCTAATCAGCCACCCTCATTATACATCAACTATCAATTTTCTGTGCGTGAAAATCAAAGAAAGCAATGTGTTGGAGTTTTTACCGGATGAAGCTTCTACACATGCCCAATGCCTATGCACATCACTTGCAATATCCATAGGCTCTACATGTAATAGACAAATAAGCATTCTTCTTTCATGAACCTGCATTTAGCCTCATCACAACAACCGTCCAAGTACATTTCTGGATTGGAGTACCATGGTGGGTGCAAGCCTGTGGCCGATGGTACGACCCATCACCTCTGCAATTGATGCTATTACTACCACTACAATTGATGCTGTTTTAAAGACCTTCATAACTTTACATCACTTAAAAACAAAGGAGGCCTTTCCACAAGTATTTGATTGTAATAAAGTACAAAAATGAATAAACTTCGACTATAGATGTATCAATTGAAATTGTTCACTAGAGAAGTACATTCAATTGAAATTGTTCACTAGAGAAGTGCATAGAAAAAGAGGCCACATACGTGGTCACTCCAAGTAGCACAACAAAAGCATGGCATATTTCAGTCAATATATCATCGCATCCTCTCATACAATTCTTTATGGCACTCTCTTTCAAGATAGTTGCAATTTACTCGATACTAATAGTTCATGTACGAGACATTCAGTGCTCTGTAAAGTTCAGATGAACGCTAATTAGACAGTTCACCCTTCACAGTAAGATTCAAGGGCGAAAGCTGCACAAAAAGCCACAATAGTTCCAGCATTTTTAGGAAGCCTGGAACTTGCGAGTTTGTATTACTTGATTAAGGGAAAAGATTCTATTAGAGGATGGCACTTGAAAACAATATCGAGGCTATGATGAAACAAGTCAGCCGTACGGAGGCTAAAAGGTTCACATAACACCGCAATAACAAAAAAACATAGGTGCACCAAACAACTCCACATACTAATAGAGCATGAAGACAAGCATCTCACTGCGAGACACAAATGTGATACACGTGAGATCAGCCAACAATGATGCAATCACAAAGCAAGGTTAGATCACTCAAGCAAGATTTGTGTAATGGCATAATTACTCAAGGCTCCTGACAGTGTGGATCGCAATGCAAGAGACATTCAACAGTATCACAAGTAAAAAACCTGCAGCAAGCTTAGATCACTCAAGCAAGCTTTGTGTAATGGCGTAAT
This sequence comes from Cibotium barometz, assembly GCF_041138505.1. Classification (NCBI taxonomy): domain Eukaryota; kingdom Viridiplantae; phylum Streptophyta; class Polypodiopsida; order Cyatheales; family Cibotiaceae; genus Cibotium; species Cibotium barometz. Next base: position 10,096,839 of record NC_141060.1, on the reverse strand, counting down.
TACTCAAGGCTCCTGCGAGACACAAATGACAAGCATCTCACTGCGAGACGCAAATGTGATACACGTGAGATCAGCCAACAATGACGCAATCACAAAGCAAGGTTAGATCACTCAAGCAAGATTTGTGTAATGGCATAATTACTCAAGGCTCCTGACAGTGTGGATCGCAATGCAAGAGACATTCAACAGTAACATAAGTAAAAAACCTGCAGCAAGCTTGGATCACTCAAGCAAGATGGCGTAATTACTCAAGGCTCCTCACAGTGGATCGCAATGCAAGAGACATTCGACTGTAACATAAGTAAAAAAACCTGCAGCACTCACGAGCTATAGAAAGGGACGAAAATAACATGCCACCAACTGCATGTTGCAATCGTATCTTCAGAATCTGGCTTGAACTTGATTTCATGTCTCTCGTAAAATAAGCACAAATGTAGACCCGCACTCAACAGAAGACTATTGTTCAGACAAAAAGCAGCTTACTTTGATAAGAGGCTGCATATTTCAAACAGCCACACCATCTAATCCTCCTCTACGACCTTGGTGCCCAGACTTCTGAACCCAGTGACTGGCACATCCGCAACAGTGACATACGAGTACAGATCCTCTTTGGCATCCTCCTCAACATTGCGCTTGCGGGCAATTCTAACCCTGACACGCTTGGGGACATTCCTGATCCCTCGGCTCCATAGATGCTTGTTAAGCTTTACATCTATACGCACATCTGTGGTTCCCATTGTCTTTTGAGCAAACTTCTTAATCTCCTTCACAGCTTTGGGGGCCTTCTTCTTGAAAGTGCTGCAGACACAGTCAACCATATGCCAGAAAGCTTAAGTCAGATAGTCTATCACAATAGTCTATCAGAAAGCTTAAGTCAGATAGTCTATCACAATAATCACATAAATCCGATGGCATAGCGGGACATGATATCCCTCTCCATAAAATGACTAAACAACGAGAAGAAACACAGAAAACCATAAGAGACATAAGACTACACAGTGCTACAAAACCTAGGAGAGCTCGAGATCGAAATCGGAAATAACCAAAACCGATGTCAAAAACCCTAAAACTCTACGGGTTACAGCCAGATATAGCAAGATTTACATGGAATTCCATGAAACCCAGGTATTTCCATCACTACGAGACCCTACATATAGAACAAACCCCACAGAATACCATAAACAGATCAAACCAGAGAAGAAGAAACCCTGACGACAAATGGGCTTGACAGACACACACAAACACACACAGTAGGAAGAGAGGAAGAAGAGGTAAGGGACAAAAGGTGGGAGGGTACCAGCCATGGAGGCGCTTGTGCAGGTTGATGGTGTACTCCCGAGAGACGACCTCGTCCTTGCGGCTCTTGCCCTTCTCCACCATGGTAACTGTGGCGACGGAGAGCTTGCGTAACGCTAGAGTTGCAGAAATGACAGAAAAAGACTAGAGCTAGATGCGTCGTTGAGCTTGTAAACCCTAGTTCTCGCTTCACATCCGGGCGTCTGGTGTTCACATTTGAACGGGCGATTTCCCACTGCCAAAATTGAGTTTCATGTATTCTCTTGCATTTGACAAAAACCATTAATATATTAAAATCCACACACAAGAGGCCGTTAGAGTTTCATGTATTGAAAGAGCCTTCTCTTGCATTTGACCAAAAAAAAAAAAGGGAACTTGATGTGATACCCTATCATGGTAGCCCAAAACAAAAAGGATGCACCATAATCCATGTGATGCTTCAAAATCAATACTTGCCCTAGGGCTTTCACGACTGCCCAAATTCTTTCAAGGTTTCTCCCCTCTTTAATTGTTGAGCATTACTTTTTCCATGAAACATAGCAATGTCTTTCACACTTTGAGGCCAATCTACATGGAATAAGAGAGTTAGTAATGTCAAAACTAAATTAAAGTTGAGGCCAAAAGGGGAAGGAGCATGGAGGTGGAAGGGGAGTGCCCACCAAAGCTGTAATATATGAGACGTGACATGGACACGTCTCATATATGAGACATGACATGGGCACGGGCATGGACCACAATCAATAGCTTTTGAGGTTGCCTCTAGTTGTGACATGGACACGAGCATGGACCACAATCAATAGCTTTTAAGGTAGCCTGTAGTTGTGACGTGTCTTGTATGGCTTACACGGCAAAGATCTCAAGACTAACAATTGATAGTAGCAAATCCAAAGCTTGTAATGATTCCCACCTTAGAGAGACAATCGTCTATGTCTCTTGGAGAGGTGATAGCGAGTGCACATGATTACTTTGATCCCAATGCTTGATTGCCATGTTTTTTCAATGCCTGAAATGTACAAATACTTATGTAGGATCATGGCAAGAAGTGAAGAAGCATGTTAGCGGTAGTGTGGCACTCATGTAGGAGCTCGTGTAGGAATTATGGAAAGTGAGGGTGAGTGCCTAGCTGGAGGGTGGAGGAAAAGCAAGGATGTCATCAAGATGAATTGGTTTGCACAATTGTTCTCTCTTAGTTGCGGGTGTGATTTATCTAACCACACCTCCTCAAACCCACAAAGCCTTTGGTCTTAGTAAAAGTGACCATCACTCTTAGTTGCAGGTGTGATTTATCTGACCACACCTCCTCAAACCCACCAAGCCTTTGGTCTTAGTAAAAGTGACCATCACTCTCATCAGCAGAATGCTCCCCTATTAAGAAGGCTAGACTCCTCTAGTGGACCCACCTCAAGCGAGGAGCTTTAGGAAGAAATGAGCCAATGAAACATAGACATGAGTGTAGGAATAGTGGAACGCCTAAAAATAGGAGCTACCAATGGTCCTCCAAAGTCGTACGAGGCAAGCTAGTAAGGTCCCTCCCTCTCCACATCTGACCACTTCAGTCATTTTTTTAACCATGCATCCAACTCAAGCTAGGAGCTTTGGGAAGAAATAAGCTAACAAAACATAGACATGAGTGGAGGAACAGTGGAATACCCAAAAATAAGAGCTACCAACAGTCCTCCAAACTCGCATGCTGTATGTAAGGTCCCTAGGTCCCTCCCTCTTCACATCTGACGATTTCAGTCATTTTTTTAACCATGCCTCTCTGTTATAAAGATTAAAGTTGTGAGCTTTACCGCGGTGGAAGCTAGCTAGAAACATTCTTAAGCTGGCCATAACCTTAAGATATAAAATTACTTTCAAATTCTGAGACTCTGACATAGATTATAATTGATATTATTAAAATTTTACGGGTGTGGTAAATATTAGACAAGAGAATTTTTATTGGGAGAAAAGATATAAAAATTCTTAAGCTACTCATTATCTAGACTTATGCTGATAAATCTCAATTTTGAGTTGGGCATGGTGAATTAGTAATAAATCAAAATAAAATATCAAATTATTTAAGAAAATTAGAAACAATATATTTTTAGTGATTTTTTAAAAACAAGTAATTTTGGTCTCTTGTGATGACCGTTCGGACACTTAGGGATGTTCATAAACTTTAATTATAAGAAGGGACCTACTTGGGTAAGTTGCTCAAGGGGCTTACTTGCCCATCCCCCTTCCAGTGTGTCCACTTTACCTCATTCTGGCAGCTTCTCACCATAGCCCTCATCATTCCCTTTCCCTGTGTGACCACACTTGCCACCAAATCATGTTGAATTTGGGCTAACTGGAGACTTCTTTCCCCTAATATCATGCTGAAAAATGTGCCTACTTCATAGGGGTTTAGGAGTTGATTTTTGACATATTTTTCTCTTCCTTTTGTTGCCTGGTGCTTACTACTACTACCTCCTCCACTCTTGGGTCACATTGGAGTAGATTCTAGAGCTAGAAGGCTGATTCCCACTCTCTCAAAGTCAAGCCAATTGCTTTGTAAGTAATTTTCTAGTTTTTCTCATAAATTTTAATATCAAGCTTAATTAATCTTTCGCTATTGCTTAATTATGATGTTAATAGAAAGATTAATTAATCTGTTTATATTGTTTAATTATGTTAATGTGTTATAGAGTGCCATACAGTGGCCCAAGAGGCCCTTTCTTGGAGTTTTCCACTCTTTTCTCTCTCTTTTGCTCTCATTTCTGCTAATATAGAGCTCTTTCTTGTGAAATTAAGTTTTGGGAATTCCATTAATTATGATTAGTAACTAGATTTAATGATTAGAGAAAGTAGTGAAATCGAGTCGCATAATTAGGCTATTCTCTAATGTATTCCCGAGTAGAGATGGGCTATTTTGTGAGAATTTTTTTCGTAGGAAGTCTTATTTCTCTATGTTTTCTTAGTTTTCAATTGAATTAAGCATCTCTTTTATGATTTTTAAGAGAATTAGATAGCTTTTCTCGTAGAGGAAGTCTTCTTTTCTCTATGTTTTCTTAGTTTTCAATTTAATTAAGCACCTCTTTTACGATTTTTAAAGAGAATTAGAGATAAACTATCTTCTTTAATCTCCCAAATGGAAGAGAGACGATGAATTATATGTGTATATTTAGGGCATTAGCTCAAGCTATGGTTTCCTTCTCTTATATTATGAGAGAATCAGGGAGGATCAAAGAAAGATTTTATTTCTTCTTTAACAATAAGGAGGATTGGAATGTGTGAGTAAAAGAATTGTTTTTCTTAATCTAGGTCATGGCATCCTTGTTAACAACTAATTAACAAGTATTAGTAATTAAAATGTTAATTAAGTATCATAGCTTACTCTTTTGAAGGCAACATGTGTGTTAAGGGAGATATAAATTAGCACATAAACCAGTAAGAGAATTCACTTATCATGGAAGATTATAAGAAAAGAATTATCTTTTCTTAATCTAGCTCATGGCATCCTTGTTAACAACTAATTAATAAGTACTAGTAATTAAAATGTTAATTAAGTATCATAGCTTACTCCTTTTTGAAGACAATGTGTGTGTTTAGGGAGATATAAATCAACACATAAACCACTAAGAGAATTCACTTATCATGGAAGATTATAAAAATGGTTAAGTAGCTTCCAAGTGTTGCAATTATGTTTTTATATAAAGGTTATAATAAAAGAATGATATAATTGTTTATAAAGAGAGATTGAAAATTCAAAGCTGACTGAAAAGGTGGACGAGGGTAGCGAGAGAGTTCACACTCATCATTGGAGAATGCTAAGCTTCTTAGGGCATGACCAACCCTAACGTGGGTTCTTCGGCTTGGCATGGGTGAGGTCAGGAGTAACGGCCTTGGGTGTAGGGGCTAGCCAAAACGTATATGTACCGCACAAAGTGACCCTTTGTGATGATGCTTCTTGGCTCGAACGACCCCATAGCCAAGCGACGTTGGGGATAGAGGATGGGATGGTTTGACCCAAATTTGGGATAACCGATATAGACTCTATATTGTGAAAATTCCCGTTGGGGATATTTGGGACAACCAATACTCTATATTGGGAAAATCCTCATTGGGGAGTCCCAATATAGACTCTAAAATCCCCACTGGGGATATTAGGGACAACCAATACTCTATATTGGGAAATTCCCCATTGGGGATATAGATGTTAGTCTAAAATATCACCATATGTCATGAGTTAGAAGAGGCTGGGCTTATAAACTATTACTGGGTTGTCAATTTAGACGTCGTCTCCGAGAATGATGACTTTTGTGGAGAAATTACCCATCTTAGAAAACTCCTTCCCACCCATAAAATAGTGATCCTAGAAAATATTAGGAGGCTTCGAGGTCTTAGATACTTTTAGGAAGACATAGGGAAAGGAAACCCTTGTATATGAATAAGCTTTTCAAGCTTTTGAGTGGTCTAACTATTTCTCATGTATAAAGGTTTTGTTTATGAGAAGTTGTTCTTTTTAATGCTATCGAATTACCTGAGTTTTGTACTCTTTTCTTTTTTTAGAATCATGTCTCATCAAGCTAGTGGAGTTATCCAAGGGGTATCATTTTGAATTTATCAACTTTCTAAGTATGCACCTCCCTTGACCGAGGCACATTGGGCTAAGGCAATGTATCACTGGCTTGGGTCATGGCTTGGGTCATCCTCTAAATTCTAAAGTCGAAGCTCTTCAACCAACCTCCATCTCTGATGTTGTGCCCTAAGCCACATCTAAAGAAGAAGCCCTTCGGAGCCAAGGCTTGTTGGGGCCAGTCAAGCCTCAAGTCGACCTAGCCAGCACCTCAAGCAAGACACCCACATCTATTCCACCCACGAAGAGATATGGTTTAGTGCATGATTTGTTATAAAAGAATCATACAAGTACACAGTGTTTGGTTTTGTTGAGGCCTAGATGGAAATAATTTTGTGAGCATTTCCAGCACCATGGGAACCATGATAAAGCTCATTCTTAACTTGTTAAGGTATAAAAAATGACTCATTCACATAGCTCCCCTTATAAGGCTCCAAGCCAAGATAAGGGCGGCAGTCAAAGGAATGTCCAAGGCTGCCAATAAATAGAAAGCCCAGCTTCCACTTCAAAGCAAGCAGCTAAAGAGCCAAAGGCACAAGCCCCAAAAGCTACAGTAGCCCCCAGAAATGCCAATGAACCAGAGCCAGAAGTCTAGAAGAAGGCAACCTTAAAAAGCATGCATAAATACAATTCACGACCAATTGTTAAGGCAACAACGTTATGACCATCAAAAGTGGTTCAGATAAGAGCTTCAAAGATACCTCCCTTGCAGAGAAGCCAGCAATCTCCCACTCAAAGCCACTTTTCCCAAAGAAAAGAAACCCATAGACTATGAAAACCTTCCAAAGAAACTCAAGGAGTACCCCAACCTTGTGTCGGAGAAAGATAATCCCAAGAGCTTGTGAGGAAGGTAAGATAATCCCAAGAGCTTGTGAGGAAGGTCTAGGCTAAACTAGAGTCAGTGGTTAAGTATGAACCACTAACCCTATCTGAGTGTATCCTAGAGCCTATCTGAGTGTATCCTAGACCCTAGCTTAGAGCCAATTAAGTATGAACCACTAATGCTATCTGAGTGTATCCTAGATCCTATCTGAGTGTATCCTAGACCCTAGCTTAGAGCCAATTATAGAACCAATGAGGGAACCTCAAAGTTTTCCCTAGGCCTTAAATAAACTAGTATCCATTCTTAAGAGGCCATAAATAGAACCACTTATGGAGCTTCTACCTCTAGAACCAATCCAACCAAGCCCCACCTTGCTAGATGCAGTGAGGGAGGCCTCGATGTGGGAGGTGAAAGTTGGCCTTCCATAGGTCATTATAGCCAATGTAATATCTTTTTTGAGGTGATCACCCTCGACAATGACATTATAGCCAATGGGAGGTGAAAGTTGGCCGTTCCACAAAGTCTCCACAATCATAATCAAGCAACACGTTCTCCATTGAACTTTAGCCTTGATTTGAAAGGCACCTAAAAAAGAAATAATATAAAGTCTTGGGTTAGGAAATTTTGAATAATAAAAAGAGACACGTAGACATTAAAGTTTGTGTACAATTCTATTTAATCAATTTTAACTTTCATGGTTGTATCTAAAAATATCTCCTCATTTCTATGTGCTTGTCCTCATTTCTATGTGCTTCTAAAGTTCAAATTTACAATGGCTAGACCCAAAAATTAACAATATTAAATTATACTTTTAAAGTCTACATGAAAAGTTTTTTATTTCAAATCATACCCTGGTCCTTTACTTTTGCCAATTTAATATCGTTTTATCAGACCCTATCTCAACCACCTTCCACACCATCTTAGTCTACATTAACACCACGTGGTAAACCCTTGCTACCCTTTTCTTCTCAACTAGGGCATCTCTTTCTTGGACAAAACACTTTTGTACTCCATTGAAATCCATTTGGTTATGCACAACCTCACAACACGGTGCCACCTATCTGTAAACTCTACACTCTTGTACATATAGGAAGATCACTTCCTTGAATGCGCAACAAAACCCAACCTTAACTACCCCATAAATAAAGAGAGCTGCTTCACTTGGCTGTGCTAGCCATGTATCCCCTCATTCGTCGAGGAGTGTGATAGCGAGCTTTTTCACATGCCCAATAACCAATATAAGTTGCAAGGCATCCTCCAACTATATCAAATAATCTACACTTACCTTGAGCAAGTCCTCCACTAGAGATGCCACCATTCACACCATCCATGTGGCTTACCCCCAAAGCATCTCTATCGATGAGGCATAAGAGGCCTATGCCAAATTCATAAGCCTGCATATGAAGAAGATAACCTTGAAGATTCCTCAAAGGAAAATAGGGTGGGAGAATCATCCATGCTTCCACCCTTCCTTAACTTCTACCACCTTTTACTACACTCCTTACAGTTCCCAACTTCTTCCACCTACTAGTGCTCTTATTTGAAGTTATCCTTTCATGTGTTTCATAACATCTCCTCATCTTTTGCACATTGTCTCCTCCCCTCATTTCCCTTCCCTTTTCACCTCCCTCCCTCCCTCCCTCCCTCCCTCTCTCTCTCTCTCTCTCTCTCTCTCTCTCTCTCTCTCCATGTTCTAGGCTATCCTAAATAATAACATATTTTGTGAGCCTTGTTAAAACATTGGTGGACCAATCGGCCTGCTTTCTTGAAGTACGGAGATGTCATCAGATAGAAGGGAACATCACAGAAGAGTAGCCGGGTGAAATGTTCTTGACTAAGGCACGTGGCATTGCTTTGAGCGTTTGTTAATCCAATTCTAGGATTAACAAGAGCTACCGCCATTATCTTACATCAAGGAGTCACCGGTAGATACACCAAAGGGTCATACATTCAAGATATCAAGCAATAGTGTCCAAAGCTATAACTTGGATGGGCGCCCGTAATGGTGTGACGGAGGATTTATGGTAATTCCCACTTCAAGATCATGTGGTAGCAAGTTAAGATGAAGTCCTAAGTGATGTACTTCATGGATATATTATGAGAGTAGTCATTGTAATAGCATTAGGCCTCTTATGAGCCTAAAGTGCCCGGTCGGCCATAGTTTAAGTGAGTGTGAACACTTATGGCCATGTATATAAGTGAATTTCTCTCATAATACAACATACTCTCCCATGTGTGCAATTGAGTCTTGCTCTTACTAATCTCTCTCCCTAATGCATGCTAGTGAGTGTGTGTGAGTGGAGTGAGGTGAGAGGAGGGACGAGGACCCGTAGTAGTGCAATGCAGCGGTGTGACAACGCTCACGGGAGACGCGATGGAATTGCTTCTCAAGGAGTTGTAGAGCTTAGAGACCTCGAGGGTTACGAGCTCGGCCATTGGAAAGATCCTCACGACAGTTACGGTTCACCAGGTAAGCTCTTTTTGGATGTGTTTCAAGGGAGGTTAGGGTGAGCCTTAACATTTTTGGCGCCACTGTCGGGGATCCATCCTTTGGCTTTTTCCATCGTTTTGTCTCTAATCTACACATAACCCATTGCCCATTGTCTTGATTAATAGTTTCCCATGAAAAAGATGTGGATTTGATGGTGATTTGTGTGTAGAATAGCTCTCTTTTTTGTTTTTGAAAAGAATGTTTTTTGCTTAATTTTTAGATTAATTTGTTGTTTTTGTTATTATTTTTGTTGTTGTTTTTGTGGTTTTTCATGTTCTTAGGACTTGCACATAGTTTTTCATGTTCTTAGGACTTGCACATAGTTTGTAGTAGGCTTAGTTTGCATCCATTGCATCAAACAATGCAATAGAATGCATTTCTTAGTGAATGTTAGCTCTCTTTAGTTTAAACATAGATCTAAGATCATTAATTTTAGTTTAATTGTGAGTTTTTTGTTGAAATTGTTTGGATTAGAGTGTTAGCAAGCATTAGGAGTAGTTTAATCTCTCAAAAAATTTCTTAAAATCATCAAAAAAACTCTTGAATTTGACTAATTTCTCTTAATGGACTGGTTTTTATCATTAAGGGTGATTGATCTTGTTCAAGAGGCTAAAAATTTAGAAAATGTGTTAATTGGGGTCTAAATTGATCATATGAGTAGTCGAAATTGGGTGTTTTGAGTGTTTTGAGAACATATTGATGCATCAAAACACATAATCACATCAATTGTTTGATCAATTGGAGAAATTTGACTGTCTTCGCTTAATTTTACCTTAAAAAGGAGACTATAATTAAGAGTCTAATTAATCCCCTAATTTAGATTAATTTATACAATTGTTGATGCACAAAGATTAGTTTTTCCTTGCTCTATCCAATGATGTGCTCAATTGTGTGAATTAATAATAGATTAGTGGTTAATTAGAGTCTTTGATTAGTGTAAAATAAGAAAAGATTAATCTTAGATTAATTTTTAATCACCTTTTTACATAACTCATTAAGACTAATGAGCATTCAATGAGAAGATGCTCATGAGTTGTCAACTTGTCCATTTTGGGAGTCATTTATGAAGGGTGTAAGGTGTGTCATTAAAGGGTTGACTCTTTTTATTCTATTTACCTTTTTCGAAAAAATGCCCATCTCTCTTTCATTCTAAATTCAAAAAATATTCCCCCAAAAAAGAGAAATTCGTATTTCCCACTAGACTCCAAAAAAATAAAAAATAATAAAAAAATCTCACGTGAACGAAAAAATGATGTGAACGAAAATATCACGTGAACAAAAATCTCACGTGAACAGAAAAATGACGTGAACGAGAATCCAACATATTTTTTTATCAAAATTTAATTTCCATGTGAAGTTTCGGTTCACGTGTGAAGAGTGTTTCACAGCGTGAAATAGAAGTTCATGCGGCTAAAATAAAAAATAAAAAAACCGAAATTTAATTTCCACGTGAAGTCCGGTTCACGCGTGAATAGTGTTTCATGGCGTGAAACAGAAGTTCACGCGGTAAAAATAAAATAAAATAAAAATAAATAAATAAAATAAAATCAAAATTTAACTTTCATGTGAAGTCCAGTTCACGCGGCGTGAAGAGTGTTTCACGTGTGAAGAGTGTTTCACGAGAGACGTGAAACAGAAGTTCACGTGATTTTTTTTAAAAAAAGTTATTTAAAAAAAAACTCTAGAAACCACCCATGTTTGGAGGCTCGTATCTCCTAAATTGTATATCCGATGAAGGCACCCTAAAGCTCATCGAAAAGCTGACATCGAGCTCTTCAACTTTGGACTCGGTTGTCCGAAGTCAAAATCGATCATTTTGGTCTCCGACCAGCAGCCTTAAAATTCGACCCGGAAATCGAGGCAAAAAATAGCCCAAAAACCACAAATCGCAAAAAACAGAAAACAGTGCGAAAACGACGACGAGCCATATTCGGGCTACTTTTTGAGAGTCTAAACGACAAAATCACATATGAATCAGGGAAACAAAGTTGTAGTACTCCAAAAATACTACAACTCCTGTATTTTTCAAAATGCCTTTTGGAACACCCTAAAAAACGTGCTGCAAAAACAGGAAAAAAATTATTGAAAAAATTTTTCGTCTTCTTGAAATAGTGATGGAAAATAGGTTTTAGGACCTCCTCTTCCATCTAGGAAGTTCCTAGCATACGCTTTTTCTAAAAAAAATATCTCTAGGTCATTCACGTGCGTATAGCGCTTAAGCTAATTAGGGCAAACGGACACTCGTTTGATCCAACAAACTGTACGCCAAGCCTCTTGAGGCTGTAATGGGTTGTGGAAAAGTATAAAAAGCATTTTTTTAAAAATGTGATTGCTTATTAAGGAGCATTTAGGCACTCTGACATGGCCACAATAGGGGGATTGCCTGCAATTACACAAGGACTGAACCCAATGGCTGACATCTTCGAGCCATTGAGATCCATGTTGCCAATTCACCTCCCCATGCCATAGACCATGCCTATAACAAGCGTGTCATCCGGTTTTACACCCCCTGTCACTTCGATTCCACCAAGCTTTGGCCCCTTGCCTAACATTCCTGCAAATTCTATAAGTACCAACCCTTTCCTGGATGCCCACACCTTGGATATACTGATGACTAGTCTAGGAAGGGGGGTGGCCCAAGGACTCAGTGAGTCTCTTATAACAAGAGCACTCACATACGGTCTCAATGACTCATACAGAAATACGGCCGTACAAATTTCCAAAATAATGGGCAAAATGATGGAACAACAGACCCTGTTCAATTCATTCAAAAGTTTGAATAGAGATGTGAAGCCTTTGGAAATCCCAACTGCCCCACTAAGGTACATGCGTTGAACTTATGCTTAGAGGGAAAAGCTAGTCGATGGTTCATCGCATTGATGCCGGCGATCAAGACTAACTTCAAAACTTTGAAATCAGCCTTTATACATGGCTTTTCCAGACAAGGTGATCAGTGGAGTGCAACAATACAACTCTATTCAATTGAACGTCAACTAAATGAATCCATTAGAGATTTTATCCTTCGGATAAAACTCTTGGACTCACGTTGTGAGTCATGGGAAAAATTAAACGATGTTCAATTGAGGAGATGTTTCATGATGGGCTTAAAGAATAACAACTTACATAACTTGATCATTGTATCCAATCCGAAAACATTCGATCAATGTTGCAAAGAAGCAATACGTTTAGATGACAACGTGCTAGAAGATGATCATGCTATGAGATGTTACTCATCTAAACCAAATGAAGTAATGGCAAAAGAAAGATCAATCTCAGAATTGACATTTCTAAAATTTTATGCAACCTTGCTTAAAACCTTACAGCCAACATCTCGAAGAGAGGATGAAAACCTTCAAAACCAGACATCCTTAATGCCTATAAAAGGGACGAGCGAAATGCCTTGTGTTGAATGCAATCACTATGACCATCCCAATCCTCATCGTGCATACAAGGCACCTGTTTTTCTATACTGCATCTATTGTAAAACCTTTGATGATGATACTAAAAAGTGTCCTGCTTCATCCACGATGATACTAAAAAGTGTCCTACTTCATCCACGATGAACTCAAAACCTCCCGTGCACAAATTGCAAATAAAATCACCACAGCTCAAGCACAGCTTTATCCAGCATGAGAACACAATCTCATGACTCTCGAGCTATGGGATTTGTTAGGTCAACTAACACTCACGGCACATCCTGAAAGGATTACCTTTACACAAGACTTGAACATGCCATGTTTGGGGTACTTTGAACATGCAATGTATATTGAAACTAACCCCCTCACTTGTAAGTTTTTTGTAGTTGAGTATGTGTTGGAAGTAGATTTGATATTGGGGCATAAATGGACTATTGCTACCCAAGCACCACTGTGCTTTGCTAGCGATAGAGTCATCATGATGGTCAACAACAAAAAGTTGCCAATACCATACTGCGAGGAAGAGCATCCAACTTTAATGGATATCTATGATGCTGAACGTAAAAGGATACAAGACTTTTCCACAAAAACCCCTCTACACAATGACCTACCATCTGCATCAACAACCAACTCCGATAAAGCCTCTACTCCATCAACCCCATGCTCACCTACGAAGTTCAATGCCAAAATCTCGTAAAATTAGCAGCTATTCTTGAAGAATTTCCCAAAGCTCAACCATCTATCTCTCAAAGGAAAGGCCCCGGCTCCTATGCATCTTCATCAACAAACCTCACCAATGGAGATAACCACATGCTCAAATACCTCGTCATCGACAGCCACTCCACAAGAGACTCTAACCTCATCATCAACAATGCCAACAATGAGTCTCAAACCTACAGCCTCAGCACCAACAAAAGTCAAGGAGGGCCCCAAACCTTCCACATCACCCCAAAAGAAAACTCCACCACAACAACCATAATCAAGATATCTTAATAGTATCAAAATTTGGGTGGAGAAATAGCTACTTGTAGCTCAAGGCTACTATGAAGGTACCAATCAAATTTGGGTGCCTCGATAATTAAAACCTCTTCCTCAACGAAGCACCCGAAAGTCAAGGAAGAAGAATACTCCATAACACCGTCCACAAAAGCCTATGCGAGTTCCTCAAAGAACTCCACCAATGCAACAAGTGTGGGTACCAAAAACACTCCTGCAAGCACAAGGGTACTACCAAATAAATACCAAAGCTTGGGTTCCCAAGCACATCACAAAGTCCCATAAGCTTGCACAAAAAAGAAAGCCTCAGCACCAATCACATCGGCCACCACTTTACGATGTTCATCATCATAGATGGGTACCTATGCCTATGCTTCAACAAGGATACTATGATGGCAATTCCATCATATGGTTGCCAAAATCGCAAACAACCTCATCATGACTTCAACCCCAACAACTTCACCTAAAGTTCGATAAGAATGGAGGCCCAAGCGACAGCAAGCAAACAAAACCACTCTCGTGCATTCAACACCAACACAAGAGCTTGTCTGTTCAAGCAGACAATCAGCAGTCTTCCCTACTGCCTCGACATCATTTCATCAACAAATTCAAAATCAAATACGGGACTTAAAAGCACATCAAGAACAAAATAACAATGCTCTTCTCACCCATCTGGAAATAACAATGCTCTTCTCACCCATCTGGAAATTATAAATGATCCATCCTAAGCAAGTGCAAACACAACTCTGGAGATTCACGTATGTAGTCTCACGTCTACACTTTCACGTCTGCTCATTCACGTCTGTAGACTCACGTCATGACTTTCACATTTACACTTTCACGTCTTAGTGTTTCACGTCTTAGCAATTCACGTGGAAAAAAAAAACAAGGTCAAAATTTACAAAATCCAGGAGCTCCATCTCACGGCTAAATGTAGCAGCTGCTTCATGGTGAGTACATATCCATACTCATGCACTGGAGAACATTTGCACCAAGGCCTCACCATCGACAACTTTCAGGTACATCTCTGGGATGGGGGGGCCATGGTAGGCAAAAGCCTAGTCAATGGTACAACCCATCACCTGGAATTTTCCTTCAAATTACAAACCTCTCCAAACGATGCCACCATCTTCACAAATCGATGATCTTCAATCCTTAGTGAAGATATCTATATTAGTCTCGCAAGTTGACGTAATTCTTTCAATCCTCACCAACAAGTTGCTACTTTAACACAGAGCAGTTCAATAAGAGTCTATATGACTCAATTCTTGTACTTCATGAAAATCTACTTCTAAGAGCACTGAAATATACATAAAAACATAAAAAGCACATGGGTAGAAGAAGACACGATCAGGTCCTACTCAATAACATTTGATAAGAATCTTGCCACACAAAGGGACATCATCACAAGCAAATTACTTCAAATGATGAATGTCGCTTCAATGAATCAAATGAGGAATTGAGAATCACCATCTCATTCTGATGATTAAGTCTACGTACCTCCGGATCCTTCTCTCTCTTCTCTCTCATTATTAACATATCTTAGTGTCCCCACTAACAAAAATCACAAACCATTGAAAGTCATTCAACATCAAAGCCATCGACAAAGCTTATTCATTCTCCCAACACAAAAGTCTTCAACACGATCACGACGAGGATGCGATCGTCATCAGGAAGGGGGGAATGTTAATCCAATTCTAGGATTAACAAGAGCTACCGCCATTATCTTACATCAAGGAGTCACGGCGGTAGATACACCAAAGGGTCATACATTCAAGATATCAAGCAATAGTGTCCAAAGCTACAACTTGGATGGGCGCCCGTAATGGTGTGACGGAGTATTTATGGAAATTCCCACTTCAAGAGCGTGTGGTAGCAAGTTAGGATGAAGTCCTACGTGATGTACTTCATGGATATATTATGAGAGTAGTCATTGTAATGGCATTAGGCCTCTTATGAGCCTAAAGTGCCCGGTCGACCATAGTTTAAGTGAGTGTGAACACTTATGGCCATGTATGTATATAAGTGAATTTCTCTCATAATACAACATACTCTCCAATTGTGCAATTGAGTCTTACTCTTGCTAATCTCTCTCCCTAATGCATGCTAGTAGTGAGTGTATGTGAGTGAAGTGAGGTGAGAGGAGGAATGAGGACCCCGGTCGACCATAGTTTAAGTGAGTGTGAACACTTATGGCCATGTATATAAGTGAATTTCTCTCATAATACAACATCCTCTCCAATTGTGCAATTGAGTCTTACTCTTGCTAATCTCTCTCCCTAATGCATGCTAGTAGTGAGTGTATGTGAGTGAAGTGAGGTGAGAGGAGGAATGAGGACCCATAGTGCAACGCGGCGGTGTGACAACGCTCGTGGTGGGAGACGTGGTGGAATTGCTTCTCAAGGAGTTGTAGAGCTTGGAGACCTCGAGGGTTACAAGCTCGGCCATTGGAAAGATCCTCACGACAGTTGCGGTTCACCACGTAAGCTTTTTTTGGATGTGTTTCAAGGAGGGTTAGGGTGAGCCTTAACAACGTTTGGGCATCTTGACCTTGTTAGATTTAGCACAGATGTAGGCCAGTTTTGTACCTTGAAGGGAGATGCCAAACGTGGTTGATTGAGGCACCACATTGTGTGAAGAACTCTATTTGGGTGCATGGATCGATTAATATCCATAGACCACGATTGGGATTCCCAATGAATTATACAAGATGGAGGATTCTCCAATGGGCACCTTCATGAAGTCTAGGCATGCTATGCACGGATAGAAAGCTAGTAGCCCTTATGAGTGTGTAGGCACCAAAATTGTGTTGCATACATCACAGAAGAGTGGCCATAACTTAGGGGTAAAATGTTCTTGACTAAGGCATGTGGCATTGCTTGAGAGTTTGGGCCTCTTGACCTTGCTAGATTTAGCACAGATGTAGACCAATTTTGTGCCCTGAAGGGAGATGCCAAACGTGGTTGATTGAGGCACCACATTGTGTGAATAACTCTATTTGGGTGCATGGATCCATCGATATCCATAGACCACGGTTGGGATTCCCAATGAATTAGGCAAGATGGAGGATTCTCCAATGGGCACCTTCATAAAGTCTAGGCATGCTATGCACGAATAGAAGGCTAGTAGCCCTTGTGAGTGTGTAGGCACCAAAATTGTGTTGCATACATGGATGGAGAGAGTGCTCGACCAAGCAAGAACAAGACGTAATGAAGAAGATGAAACAATACAATTTGATCGGAAGCAAGCATGCAAAGTGTGGACATGGGGCATGGATGTTGCATGTAAGAATAGGATCCAACATCAGAGTGTCTTGTAAATAAGGAGCAGTTGAGACCATTAGGGGCAATCAGAGTGTCTTGTAAATAAGGAGCAGTTGAGACCATTAGGGGCAATCGGCAAAAGGCATAAGTGCATGGATGGATATCGGATGCACCACAAGGTAGGAAGGATGATCTGGTTCTATGTGCCAAAGTGCTAGTAGTGAATGTATGTGAGTGAAGAGGATTAACTGCACACCAAAAACTTGTAAGGGTTTGGCTATAAGTGGAAGCTTTATTTGGGTTTGGTGGTAGCATGATTTTCTTTTGGGTTTATAGCAACTTGTCCAAAAATTGGGCTACTCGAGCGATATACGTGCTGCAAATAATCCCAATTATACTAGCTCTACCCTCCATGGGGAGTGCTCTACCCACTCAGTGTAGGGAGTCAAAATCAGTAGAGGGTGAGAAGTTTCTTACTTGCACTGACCAGTTTGTCGAAAAGATGTGGATGGCATTGTGCTTACATCACGTGCCGAAATGTCAATATAGGGGCCAGATGAGAGTTTCTTCTCACCAGTGGCTTCATCATCTCACCGAGTGGGTTGTAGCTTTTTTGGGTTATGGGGTTTGTTGGGGACTTTGATCTGGGACGTCGGCAATGGTTTTGATGAGATTGGGATTGTTTTACTTGTGTTCCAATGGTTGAGGAAGGGGTTAGTGTGTTTACATCTCATTCTTCTTACCGTGAGGCTTGTGGCTATCAATGGCTTTGATGAAGTTGTTTTTTTGCGTTGAAGTTGTCGGTGGAAGATTTGGAGAGACCGAGTTAGGGTTGGTTATGATTGTGGAGAGGCCAATGACTTTTGTTATGGTAGTGGGGAAGATGGAAAGATTTGCAGAAGACGAAGCTTAATATCACATTAGATCAATTTTATGTGCTTAGTGCTTAATTATAGGCAAAGGCTTTTGAAAAAGATAATTCATGTGGAATCATTGGTAGAGATTCAATTCAATAGCAGTCAAATGAACACACTGTAATGTGGCTCTATAGAACCAATTCCGAACTATGATGAAGCAGTTTTGGAAGTGATAGTAACATTTAAAGACGCACAGTGCCTAGAGTTCTCATTGATGGAGGATCCATAGTTAATGTGTTATTAGAAGAAATGGCTCATAGCTAAGGCATCACAAATATTCAAACAGCACCCTTCGCTATCAAGAAGAGTGATGCCTACGGAGCATTGTCCGAAATCAAGAAATCAGTGTGGTTGACTGTAAATTTTAGGCGTCCTTTATGATACTTCGAATGCCAGAGAGCTTTAGAGCATACTCGATGCTTCTTGGATGGCCATGGCTTTGTCATGCAAAAATCTGACACAATTGGGAGACAGATAAGCTAACCATCCAAAAAGAAAAGACGAAGATCCAAGTGTTTATGTTTTTAAAAGGAAAAGTCAACCTGTCGAGATCGATCACTATGTGCCAAAGGACTCAACTGGTTGGAAGGAGTGGAAGATGATGAGGAAGATAAAATTTTAAAAGAAAATCCAGATTAAGTCTCTTTGTTTGAGGTGGATGTTAATCAGATAATGTCACAGTATGAGCCAAAAGAGATGGCAGTGCAACCAGCTTTGGGAATAACCATGGAGGATGAAATCCTGGCCAATTCAAAATAGAAAATACTAGATCGAAAAAACAAAGAAGCCTATCTAAAAGAAAAAAAAAGAATGAGGTTCCTAAAGAAATCAAGGTATTTATATTTGTAGGAGGAGAAGCCCATAAGAGGAACATGTAGAAAAGTAGTCAAGTGCAAGAAGATGAATTGTCCGACATGAACTTGGGGGATGATTAGAACCCTCGAATGGTCCAAGTAAGTGCCAAACTTATAGAGTAATCGAGACAATAATTGCAAGAATTGCTGTTAGCACATACAAAGATGTATTTGCTTGGAGTTGCATGGATATGCAGGGTATTGACCCTAGTTTTTATCAGCACAAGATTAATCTTAAAGAAGATGTAGCTCCCCTCTACTAGCAGTAGAGGTACCAGCGGATGAATCCGAATTATGCACACCAAGTGAAAGAGAAAATTGATAAATTTCTGAAAATCAGTTTCATTTATGTGATTGGCTGAGCTAATTGGGTATCTCTAATTGTCATAGTTGCCAAAAACAATGGCAAATTGAGTGTGTGTGCGGATTACCAATAATTAAATGCGGCCACAATCATAGATCCTTTTCCACTTCCATTCACAGACTCACTACTCACTACTATTGGATGTAGTTGGTGGCCATGAGATGTATTCATTCTTGGATGGATTTAGTGGCTATAATCAAGTAAGAATGGCACTGAAATATAAAGAAAAGTCAACCTTTGTTAAAAAATGGGGAGTGTTTACCTCCAACGTAATGACTTTTGGGCTGAAGAATGCACTGGCCACATTCCCAAAAATGGTCCACGAAATCTTTTACGAGTACCTCACAACATTTATAAGGGTCTTTGTGGATGACTTCAGTGTTTTTGGGAGGCGTTCGCAACATCTGCAACACTTGACATTGTGTTTGCAAAGGTGTCATGAAACAAGATTGAGTCTAAATCTAGCAAAGTGTGCTTTTACAGTAAAAGCAGTGAAGCGTTGCTTGGCCATATTGTTTCAAAAGAGGGAGCTTCCTGAGTCTTCTTTTCAGCTCCACTTGAGGTTGCTTTTGCTTTACCCTTGTTTGCTTCTTCACGTTTGGCAGATTCGGCTTTTCAAGACATTTTTTCTTTGCCTCCTCTACTAGCTTTTGCCTCTTAGATTCCTCCTCTTATCTCTTCATGGCTGCTTGTTTTTCATGTTGCTTCTTTCTCCTCTACCTCCTTTGCTAGCTTTTTCCTCATAGACCCTTCCTCTTGTCTCTTCCTGGTTGCGTCTTCAATCTCTCCTATTTTGTTGAGTCATCCTTCTCTAACTCACCTAGTTGTGCCAAAGATCTTAAGTGTCGGCATCAGATGTTACCATTGAGCAATGCCTTAATGCAACAAACAAAGGATGGATGGTTTCATTCAATTTATTATACCAGTCAAATGTTGTCTGTAGAGACATATGCTGGGCCATGACTGAAAGATGTGAGGGCAAGGTTGCACCGGCAAGGCCAAGTGGACTTGAAAAGGTTCCTGGTCCTGCTAAAGTTGGAGCAACGACATGATGTGTTGAAGACTTTTTTGCACCCACCCTAACAAGAAGCACTAATCTGGTAATCATTAAATTTTGAGCCGCACAGGAGGTTACCACTGGTGGAACATTGAAGTCATCCATATACTGAATATCCTCCAAGTGAACACTAACATTGTCTTCTCTAAGCCTGGCACACGCCATCATCTTCCTCCACAACTGAGACATCATCATCGGCAACGTCCTCCCTTTAATAAACTAGTGCAGCTCATTGTTGACGATGCTCTAAACAAGCATCATAACGTTGTTCTCAGTCCGTTCATCTCAGTAGGGATAGTCTAAAAATTTGTGAGTGGCTAATAAATAGGCATTGCCACCCTCATCTTCCAACACGAGAAGGTTTTCGACATTGGATTGAGCATGAGTGGGAAATGCAACTGGATAACCCCCGAGGAGTGCTAAATCAAGATTAAATTTGAAAAATGGTAAACACTCTAAAAAACCCAGAGACGAAGAGCCACAAAATGTGGTCACTTCGGCATGATCAACCAAACGCCATAGATAGGTGAGCAAAATAGTAGTGTATGGGCTAGAGGAAACCTCTTCATAGAGAGAAAACACATCAACATATGCAAAATAAAGTTGCAAACTCCATCCTAATCTAAAATGCAAATGGAAGGAGGACTTAACAAACAACGAATGATTGGCCACTTAACCAGCAAGGGTAGAGAATTCACCCATGCCAACTCCATGCATCACATACATAATGATTAGAGGATGAAACCAGAGCATGGGCAGAGAATCAATTGTAGCAAGATCGCCAAAAGTGTTGGCGAATAAACCAACATAGTAATAAAAGATTTAACATTAAACATTATTGCATGATTAAACAATAAACAATCTATTTACACATACTGCAGACGAATACAACTTTACATAGACAATGCAAAAAACACAAAGCAAACTCAAAGCTCTTCTTCTTGATTATCCATCCATACATTCGGACATGATTACAATGAGCGCTTATAAGTAGGTATATAGTTATCGACTTTGAGAATTAGAATGGTAGTTGTGACTATTGGAATCTTATTCTTAAGCTACCCCTAAGCTAAGGTTATAAAGTTATTGTGGTGGGTTATTTCCTAAGCTAACAATGTGCACGGGTGGATGTCCACGTGTAGGTGTAATAGTAGGGGCACACATGCGAGTGTGTGCACATGCATGTGCATTTGCAAATGTGTAGGAGTGTGCATGTGTGGGTGCGAATGTGTGTGCATGGTGTAATGTGGGGGATGCACATGTGTGAATGTGCATGTACGTGTGCACGTGTACATGGACATGAAGGTGTTAGGGGTGGGGACAACAAGGTGTCAGGGGTAGGGAGGTGTGGGTGTACATGTAAATGCAGAAATGTGTGCATGTGTACATGGACATGAAGGTGTCAGGGGTGGGGAAGTGTAGGTGTATGTGTAAATGTAGGGGTGGGGAAGTGTAGGTGTACATGTAAATGTAGAAATGTGTGTGCAAATGTGCATGGGTAGATGGGGTACACATGCAGGTTTATGCGCATACATGTGCAAACGTGTAAAGGTGGGGTAAACCTACAAGTGTGAATGTAGAGGGGTGGGTGCACAACCACTTATGATCAAGGTATTGAATGCCTTTAATCTATTTATCTAATTCTCAGCTAGACATCCAGTACGATGTGTCATAACTTTTAAAGTTTATGCATTACCCATGCACTAAGCACATTCGCAACATGAAATTAAACGTATCTTTCGATATTCGCAAGGCAATCAAGATCTTGGATTGTTTTATGCCAAGGGGGTGATTTAGAATTACAAGCCTTCAATGATTCTAATTGGAATGAGAGGCGATTACAATACACAACAATTCACATCAACTGTTTCTTTCTTGGCAATTCATGCATATCTTGGCTAAGCAAGAAGCAACCAACTATGGCAACATAATCCTGTGAAGTTGAACATAGAGGAACATCATTCGCTATAATAGTTGAATGTGTATAGTTGAGCAGATTGATAGAGGACCTTTGTGTCCCTTCACACACCCCTACTATCCTTATTAACAGTCAGAGTGCAATGGAAGTTGCAAAGAATCCTGTCTTTTGTGCGAGGACCAAGTACATTGAAGTGAATTACCACTATGTCAGAGAGAGAATCCATGCTGAAGAGATCAATCTTATCTGTTGCAGTACAAGTGACAATGTGGAAAATGTTTTCACTAAGGCATTATCATGTGAAAAGTTTGAGGCCTCCTACAAAGCTTTGGGCTCTTCCCTTTCAAATACTAATCTAAAATCTCTGTAAACCTCACATTTGTACAATAACGAGGTTTATAAGATATATGGAAGTACTACATTGTGAGATCATGCACTTATGCCATGGGCACTTTTGTCCCACTGGGTTTTTTCCCATAGCCATCTAGGTGTGAACGGGCACCTTAGGATTAGCTAGTATATAAGCAACCTCATTCATAATTTTAAAGTAGCTTGCTCATTTATACTTTCACTTTGTACTTGTAGAGAGCTTCATCTTTCTCCTTCAAGCTTGCCAATCTCTCTCACACTCTACACCCTTCTGTTCTTATGTTTGAGCATTATGTGTGTGTGAGTTTAGCTCTTCATTCTATGTAAGCTAACAAGGCCCTCCGAGAGCTTGTCGACTCCAAGGACTAGATTCACGTTCTTGCAACCATGGACACTCTTCCACATAAGCAAGGGACAAGGTTTGCACAAGTAGCCAATGGTGAAATCACATCCCATTTGTGATCGACGCGTTTGAGATAGAATCAATAGCAATGGAACTGGCTCGCGTTGAGTTAAAATTCCCCTAAAAATACCATCTAGCCATGCGGCCCACCTTGGTTGACATTGGGACTTTTATCTTGGGAGACGTGGACCCTTTCAGAACATTCTTAATCCATGACCTATTGGTTATTTTGTAGCAGAGCTTCTAATCGGTTTCATCATGCAAGTTTAGATCTAAAATTGCATCATGAAAGTTTAATATGATCCTTGCATGTACATTAAAAAATAGCATCATCCTTGGGAGGGGATGGATTACGGCCATAGATTGCATCTTTAACTAGCAAAAAAGGGGCAGTTCTTGAGCTCTCCTTCGAAATGATTACCATACCCTTAGTAGATAAGGGCACCCAAAATCCATTAACATCCCAAGCCTTGTCCCTCCACTTATAAGCCACCACCTCAAGCGACCTCTAACGCTAAACAACACTCTTGTCTTAGCATGTTAGCTACCCCCTCAAACCATTATGGAGATCCAAAACCTCATTAGTAAAGATGAAGGCCACTCCTCAAACCTCAACCTTAGCAACCCTTCAGGGAGATCACCAAGAAAGAATGGGTACCCAAGAGTACCCTAGCTAGCCAAGCCAAGTACGACACCCATGTAAGGACCTGGCGGCCACCATTGGCCTGAAGCCCCCAACCATGAGCGAAGATTTGCCAAGAAGGTGTCCCATGTAATAGTGTTCGGCCCAAACCTCGAGCCATGTTGGATCCCTATCAAGTTGCTAGAAGCCTAGGGATTCTACCAAGGAAATCCATCTGTTAGGGTCCCAAAAATCCCACCATCTGCATAACCCCAGAAGCCAAAAGGATCCAAGTGACGGTCTCAATACCTAGTACCACCCCAAAAGTCTATGCTTCCTTATAAAATTTCTAGATCCACAAGGATTCTATGCCCCCTCATCTGGGTGCTGAGATCAAAGAAAACCATGCCTCGGACATCCACAAGTGCACCCTTGAATGTCAAATCCAAGTGGGTGAGGAGACCTAAAGCCATGCCTTCAATGCCAACTCCAAAGCTCAAATAAGAAGCAGTGGTTTCCACCTTAGCTCATGTGCCAACACCACCTTCAAAATAATTGAAAGAGCATGTGCACTACTCCAAGTAGCAACAACAAAAAGCAAGAACACATTACCCATGTGCAGTGGCCCTCCCCATCCTTGTTCCCTTCGAAGGAGAGGCACCCATATTTCTAAACCCCAAAGGGAACCATGCACACACTTTTGTGGCACTGTCTGTGGGGAGAAACCCCAAGGCTAAAAAAGATCACCATGACCCTACAACATCTGTCTCGCAACACAAACTTGCAATCTGGAACTGGAAAGGCAATGCTCAAACAAGCATGCTAGCCAAGTCAACTACATTGGCAATGCTCAAACAGGCATGCTAGCCAAGTCAACTACATTGGCATCCAAGCTATCATTATGGATTGGCTCACTGAGCGTGTACATGGTAGGCCATGTGTACATATATAAAGCAGTCCCCCCCGCTCAAATGTACTCTTGGTGGATAAGCCAACATAGTAAAAGAATATTTAACAGTAAACATTCTTATAGAATTAAACAATAAACAATTTTCTTACACAGTGTAGATGATTGTGACATTGGACAGATAATGCAAAAAATAGAAAGTAGACTTAAACATTCAGGCATACATTCAGGCATGATTACAATGAGTGCTTGTAAACAAGTATATAGTTATCAGCCTTAAGAATCATAATGACACTCGTGACTACTGGAATCCTATTCTTAAGCTACCCCTAAGCTAAGGGATAAAGTTATTAGGCGGGTTATTTTCTAAGCTCACACCCAGTGGGTAGTCCGTCATGTGGATAAAAGTCAATCCCACTTGATGACTATGATTATTGGGATAAGTTTAAAAAATGGATTCTGTAATTTCTTGATTATATAGAATATCTTGAAAAACTACTCCAGATCTATCTAATGGTTGTCTTAAACTTATATCTATAACATGAGCTAAAGGATGAACTTGCCTATAAGAATGAAATATAGAATATAAATAATTGAAAATTTTTATTTTTTGTTTAGAATCGGGATTATCTGTACTCTATTCAACATCTTCTGATAGTTACTCTGACCATATAGTCAGGTAACGACACCTCTTCTTCTTAATCGACTAGGGGCAGAATAGGGGCAGAAGGACATCATCTATTGATTGCAGAAGGTCGTGGCTTTGGAGCATGTTCTAGATGTTGTACGACCTTCCGAATCACTCGGGAGATAGTGGCGAGAGGCTAAACTTGCTTGTTGAAGTGAGCCACTACATGTTGCACGACATGCCAATTTGTCAGTGGAGGTAATTGTCTGGATCTTAAATTTTCCACTACATCTAATATGCAGGTGGAACACTATTCCAGTTGTCACTCCAGTACATGAATTGATTTTTTTAATTCTGTTACATGTGTCTCCAAAAGCTTCTCCTTACTCTCCATGAGTTCTTCATATTCAGCATGATGAGTATGGAGCCTTTGAATATCTTCTTCATATTGATCCATCTTTCTAACATCGTCTCTTCGTTCTCTGGAACAAGTAATTGTTTCTTTTAGCTTTGTAATCCTTATTGAATCAAGAATTCTCTTATCCTCAAGGTCATGAATTTTTATTTTCAAGTTTTTGATTGGCCAGCCTCAGAGCTTCAGCTTCATTCTTGAACTATTCTAAATTGTAATGGAAGGCACGAGCTTGTTCTTTAAAAATTATACATTCTCTTTTAAGTTTCTGAAAACTTTCATTTGGCTCAGGCATCACATGTTTCCCTCTATCTGAAGTCTAACCTCAAGCTTGGTCTGTTGTTGCTATTTTTATTTGCTTGGCTGGATCCGGCTTCTCTGGATGTACCTGCTCCAGTTGTGCCCCCACCTTCTCCAAATTGATCATCAGGCTTTTTATGCTTAAGGGAATGACATGTAGGATCAATGATGTATTCAAATTCTTTAATATAACTAGCATATAAATTCTCCATCAAATCTATGGTTCTAACTTCATAGTTATCTACATCATGTGCTGACATTTCATATACATCTATATCCTCATTTGTATTTAAAGCATTAATCCTACTTTGCAAAATTTAAAAATTAGGTATGTCATCTTGGGCCTCTTTTTCATGTTGATCCATACTAAATTTATGTTGTATTAATATTTTCTAACATTTAACATCTGCATCTATATAATTTCTTTGAAAATATAAAATCTCACTTGTTGATTGAATGTAGAAAGTGATCTTAGCTCTGCTTTTATCTTTCTCTAGCTCAGATTTTGTAGAACTTAGCTCTTTTTGCAAAGCATCCTTCCGAGCTATTAGGCTTGTAACTACCTCTATAGTTTTGGTGGCACACTTTGTGATGTACTCACATGCAGCCTTTTTACAAAGCATCCTTCCGAGCTATTAGGCTTGTAACTACCTCTATAGTTTTGCAAAGCATCCTTCCGAGCTATTAGGCTTGTAACTACCTCTATAGTTTTGGTGGCACACTTTGTGATGTACTCACATGCAGCCTTTAATAAGTTAGTGTCCGCCTCTTATGAAAAGGTAACTGCTCCGGATGGGCCTGCACCATCCTGACTCCCTTGATTGTGGACTTCCTCCAAAGCACCAAAAACCTACTAGTTTTTCTTTTGGATTTCTGCACCGTAGCCTCATCCAAAGTTGGTCCATGAGCTTTCTTTCTTTTCTTTTCTCCATGGAGTAGCCTTGGTGCCCCTACTGCTGCTATTAATGGACTTGGCACACTACTTAAGACTCCATTTTGTAAAAACTGCAAATAAAGGCCAATCTTTGTTTTTGATTAAGGGACATATGTGCCCATGCATCAGGCTTTCTAGCTGATGCATATAATGGAAATCCTCATATGGAGTTTTATCTGGAAGGGTAGTTATAGGAGACTTGTTCTGAATATTGACAAAAGTAGAAGCCACCTCAGCCCAAAAACATCGAAGTAAAGAGGAGTGCTCAAGCATAGCACATGACATGATAGTCTGATTCTTCCTCTCTACAACTCCATTTTGTGATGGAGAGTATACTGTGGTTAGCTCTCTCCGAATGCCTTGATCCTTGCAATACTATTGAAACTCCTAGTGTTAATCCCATCTTGGATTAACAAGTATGCTCCTCCATTTAAAGACATTAATAAGTGTCATGCAAAGGCACTATAAAAGTTGTAACATTATGAGGCACTGGCCACCCAAGACCTTAGTTAGTAAGTTTTGAGTGCCCAAGTGTGAATAAGGGCCAGTTGTATATAAGTCATTTTCTCATAATGAATGGACACAATCCCCCTTTGTGCTATGAGAGCTCTTGCCTTGTCTCTTGAGAGAGAGTGTGAGAGTGTACTCTAGTACATGTGCCTTCTCTATGCTTGTATGCTTGTGTAGTGGAGTGAGAGAGAGAGAGATTGCCTTGTATGGTGGTGCGAGCGACTCTACGGTGGCAGCATGGAGGTGGAGCTTGAAGGATTGGAGCTTCTCGAAGTGAGCTTGGAGACCTCAAGGGACACGAGCTTGAAGCATTGGTAAGTTCCCTACGACGGTTGTGATCTATTGCTTCTTCCAATGATGAATGCCTAGAGTTCCTTCTTGGGAGGTGTGGTAGCTCATAACATTTTTGGCACCACTGCCGAGGAGCCATCCCTTGGATTTTTTCATCATTTTTCTCTAATCTACGCATTACCCATTGCCCATTATCTTGATTAATGGTTTTCCATGCAAAAGATGTGGATTTGATGGAGATTTGTGTGTGCTTTTGTAAGAATTAGTTCTCTTTTTTGTTTTGTAAAGAACGCTTTTTTGCTTAATTTTAAGCTTAATTTTTGCTTAATTTTAAGCTTAATTTGTTTTTATGTTAATATGATTTTTAATGTTCTTAGGGTTTGCACATAGAGTGTATTAGGCTTAGTTTACATCCATTGCATCAAACAATGTAATAGAATGCAATTTTTAGTGAATGTTAACTCTCTTTAGAGTTGAACATAGAACTAGAATCATTAATTTCAGGTTAAATTGTGTGTTTTTTGTTAGAATTATATGCATTAAAGTGTTAGAAAGCATTGGGAGCAGCTTAATCATTGAAAAAAATTTCTCAAAAATATAAAAAAACTCTTGAAAATGACTAATCTTCCTTAATCAACTAGTTTTTATCATTAAGGGTGATTAATCCACTTTTCAAGAGATAAACATTTTAGAAAATGTGTTATTTGGGGTCCAAATTGATCATGTAAGTAGTCGAAATTAGTGTTTTTGAGTGTTTTGAGAGTATCTAGATGCATCAAAACACCTAATTACATCAATTTCTTTATCAATCAGAGGAATTTGACTCTCTTTTGCTTAATTTTACCTTAAAAGAAGAGACTTAAATTAAGAGCATAATTAATCTCTAATTATACATTAATTTACACATTAGTTGATGTACATAGCTTAGCAATACCTTGCTCTATCCAATGATGTGCTCAATTGTGTGAATTAATTAGAGATTAAGGATTAATTAGAGCCCTTAATTAGTCTAAAAAGAGGAAAAGATTAATGAAAGGATTAATCTTTGATTAATTTCTAATCATTTTTTTACATAACTCATTAACGCTAATGAGCATTGAATGAGTAGATGTTCATGAGTTGTCAAATTGTCCATTTGGGGGGTCAGTTATGAGGGGTGTAAGGGGGTGTCATATAAAGGTTGACTTTTTGATTCCCACTTGCCTTTTTGGAAAGATGCAAAAATATCCCCCCTGTAACGCCTCCGCTACTACGGCTGCGTCTTCCTCAAGCCGCCATAGCCTAGGCGTGGAGAAGAAGAGAGGGTGGAAGTCGGTTCACCTCCCAACCATATAATGACGAGTTAGGGTTTCTCGTTGGGTTTTATACCAAAACCCTGGCCTGTGTCCACACCTCCTAGCCCGGCCGCCCATCTTACTTAAGAGCCGTGCTAACTTAGATGTGTACACACATCGACCAAACCCTAACGCCCATAAACCCCTGAACCCCACTAGCACTAATAATACTCTCGAGACTCCGAAAGCTATTAACTTATGCTAGGGTTCGACTTCCGTAGGACCATAGTCCTGACATTACTCCCCCCTTCGAAAAGAGTTTTCGTCCTCGAAAACAAAAGTGGGGAAACGTTTCCTCATCACACTAATGTTTTCCCAAGTGGAGCCTTCCTCTGGACGGTCCTTCCACTTGATAAGAGCTTGTTTTCGAACTTGGTGGCGAGTACGTAACATGTGGTAATCCAATACTCTTTCTGGTTCATGAGGCAGTATTGGGGGTTCCACATATTCTACCAAGAAAGAATCATCCACCGGCCTTTCATGACCCATAAGGCGTTTCCTCAAACGGCTTACGTGAAAGATGGGATGAACCTTGGAATGTGCTGGTAACTCAAGTTTATAGGCTACTGGGCCCACCTTCTTGAGTATCTTAAACGGTCCACAAAATCGAGGCGACAATTTTGGTACGGGACCCGTTTTTAAACTGGTGGAGTTTTCTGGTACCTTCAGAAACACCCAATCACCTTCTTGAAAGTGAAGTGGCCTACGTTTCTGGTCCGCAAACTTCTTGTAACGATCTTGCGCTTGACGAACATTTAATCGTGCAAGGCGCAACATATCCATATGGTCTTGGATAAAATCCTTAACCTGACTGATTTTCTCATTCGCCAGTCCCACCGACACTGGTGAACGTGGCTGAAAACCATACATCAACATGAAAGGGCTAAAGCCTGTCGAGACATGCTTTGCACTATTGTAAGCAAACTCAAGAATAGGCAAATAAGACTCCCAATCAGATTGTTTTTTGCTGACATATGCCCTAAGCATATCTTCCAGCACTTGATTAACCCATTCAGTCTGACCATCTGTCTGCGGATGATCAGCTGTACTAAGATTCAACATAGTACCCAGCTTACTGAATACTGCTCGCCAAAAATGGCTGTTAAACTTGCGATCGCGATCACTGACAATATTGGATGGTAAGCCATAAAGTCGGTAAACATTCTCCACGAAAAGGCGTCCCAATTCTGGAGTTGTAACTGTTTTCTTAGTAGGCACAAACCGACAAAGCTTGGTTAATCGATCCACGATTACCCAAATGGCATCATGTCCACGATTCGTTGTGGGCAAGCCCGTTATAAAATCCATAGAGATACTTTCCCACTTTCCGTCAGGAATCTCTAATGGATGCAGTAACCCGCCAGCTTTAAGACGTTCTGCTTTGTTCACTTAACACTTCTGACACTGCAGAACATAGTCAGTAACATCCTTGTGAAGTCCAGGCCAATAGAAATGCTTTCTTACGAGAGCATACGTTTTGCGAATGCCCGCATGACCTGCACTTGGACTATCATGACACTCAAAAAGAATTTGGTGCCTAGTGTCTAAGTCCAATGGAACACAAACTCTCCCCTTGTGAAGTAAGTATCCATCATCGATGGAAAAGTTTTGCCATCGCTGTAGTTCATCTTGTGATAAAGAAGAACCATGTGTGGAAGAACTGGGAACACTACCGTTTGAGTGAGAGGGACCCCTCATTTGAACATGATTCCACACCTTTGAGTATGTTGAATCCTGCTTGCATTTGCCTCGTAAAGATTCTAACAATTCGCTTTTCAACTCTGTGAATAACAGCGAACTAATCTCTGGCATACGACTCAAAGCATCAGCTACAATATTGTAACGTCCTTTGCGATAGCGTAGCTTGCAATCATACTCCTGAAGGATCTCAGTCCATCTGGCCTTTCGACCCTGCAAATCTGTTTGGTTCATAAACCACTTTATGCTTTCGTGATCAAAAACAATCTCGAATTGCGCACCATATAAGTAATGTCGCCATTTTCGTAAGGCATATATGATGGCAAAGAGCTCACGCTCATAAGCCGAGTAGTTTTGTTGAGCACGATTGAGCTTCTTGCTCTCACAAGCAACAGGATGACCATCTTGAATGAGAACCGCACCCACTGCCTTCGCACTGGCATCCGTTTCAATCACAAATGGTTTTTGAGGATCCACAATTGCCAAGATGGGAGCTGTAGCCAAAGCAACTTTAAGCTTATCAAAGCTACGTTGTTGCTCCTCACACCATTGAAAGGTAATTGCCGCACCTTTCAATTGATCAGTCATGGGAGCGGCAATCTTTGCATAACCGTTCACATATTTGCGATAAAATCCTGCCATTCCCAAGAAGATTTGAAGTTCTTCCTTACTTCGAGGTGTTGGCCATCGCATAATAGCATCAACCTTACTAGCATCCATAGCAATTCCGTCTGCAGAAATTACATGACCTAGGTATTGTATGCTATCCTTGAGAAATTCGCACACTCTTTCTTTCGCGTAAAGTGCATTCTCGCGTAGTAACTGAAAAACTTTTCGTAAGTGTTCCAAATGCTCTTCTAAAGTCGAACTATAGACCAAAATGTCATCAAGAAAGACAATGACAAATTTGCCTAAGTACGGCCTTAGTACGCTATCCATAAGCGTCATAAACGTTGCCGGGGCATTAGTAAGCCCAAACGGCATAACCAAAAACTCATAGTGTCCAAAGCGAGTCCGGAACGCAGTCTTGGTTATATCATCAGCGTTAATACGCACTTGATGATATCCTGAACGTAAATCAATTTTAGAAAAATACTTCGCATCTTTGAGTTGATCAAACAACTCATCTATCCTAGGTAGCGGGTATTTGTTCTTAATTGTTACCGCATTCAAGGAGCGATAATCCACGCACATGCGCATGGATCCATCCTTTTTCTTCACCAAAAGAATGGGCGATGCCCATGGTGAAGAACTATGGCGAATGAAGCCCTTACTAAGGTAATCAGCAAGCTGACGTTCCACCTCAGCTGCTTCAGTCGCACTAAGCCTGTACGACGGCTTACTAATTGGTTTGGTGCCCGGAACGACATCAATGCGATGAGGCAAAGCTCGTTCGGGTGGCAAACCCTCTGGTAAATCATTAGGAAAAATATCTTTAAATTCTTGTAACAGTTGTTGCAAAGACAAAGCATTAACTGGTTGCTTAAGATTATTTAAAGAGATTTTAGAAGAAGGTAAAGAGAAAGAAGGCATCGCTGAGGAAGATTCATTTGAAGAAGAAACATCATGCACATCAAACCCACTAGTTTGAGACACACAATAACAAAAATAGACTTCTTCTATTTGATTACTATGCTCCAAAAAAGAGAGTTCGGCATTACATATGAGTGGTGTTGGGGGTACATCACGTTCCCCAATAAGTAAAACATGCTTACCATTGGCCTCAAACGTAAACGTATTATGTTCATAACTCCTTTTGAGTGATGACCCTAACCCATACAACCACTCCCGTCCTAAGATGACATCCGCACGAGACATATTCATCACTTGGAAGTCAAGAACCATAGTGTGTTCTTGCACAAACACAGGCACTTGCCGTACTAGAGTATCCCACACATTGTGATCATCCCCCTGAATGGTGGACACCACATAACGATGAGAACTCTTTGTCTCCGGCAACTTTAATTTCTTAACTAATGCATAGTTCAAGAAATTGTGCGTGGCACCATCATCAATGAGAATACGTACTCGATGACCATAAATGGAGCCATGCATACGGACCAAATCGTGTGGTCCAACTGTCTCTTGCCACATAGATGCAGTGAGATTACACTCATGCAACTCGGCAGTGTGCGAAACCTCTACCGCAGAATACTTAGGATCAGCATCCAAGGGAAGCGTTTGCACCATGTGTACAGCCTTCTCCTTGACCTTATCCTTATTCTTGCGAGGCAACTGTGGACAATTTTTCTTCTCATGATCACTACCTAAGCAATGATAACATAGTTTCTCCTTCTTGGCCCGTTCATAGTCTTGTGGAGACAACGGACCACTTGACCCTTTAGACTTCTTTGTGTTTTCAGTAGAATTGCTGGCAAGTTTACGCTTATTAGCATTAAATTGCGAGCCATTGGATTTGGCCGATCTATCCATGCCCTTCTTATCCATGTTGTCATCAAAGATAAGGGCACTTTGGATAGCCGCTTCCAAAGTTTTAGGATACTGGGTTTTAACCTTTGCCTGATATTCTTTATCAAGGCCTCTAACAAACCCACGAACCTTTTGAAAGTCGTCCAAACCGTCTAGCTTGAGAATGACTTCACGGTATTTGGACACATACTGATTAAGTGTAAGACCTTCCATCTTGCACTTGTCCCAGGCTGTCCAACTCCGATCTTTCTCGTTTTGCGGTAAGAACTCCTTTTTAAAAGCTACCGCAAACTCCTCCCAAGTCTTAGGGCGAGTTTCAATAGGTAGACTCATCCACCACTTGTAGGCTTTACCTTCAAGTGTCAGACTCGTCTCAGTGACCATAACAGCAGCGGGAGTGCGGCGTAAGCGATGCAAGTCCGTCCACTTGTGTAAAAATGTATGGACTGCATCCTTGTTACGATCGCGCTCCTCTCCCTTAAACACAGGCGGCTTCACATTTTTCAACATAGCCCCTTCCTGCGTTGCAGAGGGTGCAATAGATTCGACTGTAGGATTTGGAACAAGAGGAGGCATAACTATCGGAATAGGCCCTCCACTTGCCGCTGATCCACTTGCAAAACGTGCCATAAATTCAGTAAAAAGCGTGCTCATGTTTGTGAGATTGGTATTGACATTTGTTATAGTGCGCTCAAGTGCAGCTACCCTTGAAGTGAGACGCCCAAACTCTAACGTGTCTACCAAACCATAATCATCTATTGGACTCGCACCCCCTTCGGCATCGGTCATGTTGTCATCCCGATCAGGCGCAACGGCCTGTCGCGAATCACCCACACCACCACCCAAAGGGTGTGCCTCACTAACATCATGCATATCATTCTCAAAATCGAAGTGAACATGAGACGGTTCCGCTGAGGCCATGGTATGCACGTGCTTAGAAATACAAAACGGATTACCTTCAAAAGCGAACTCCAATTGAAGCGTCGTAGAAGAATTCCTCTTGCATGCACGGAAATCGAGAAGAAATCACCACTTGAGTCGTCAATCAACACATGCATGCAAAAAAGTGTGTTGCATGTAGCATGTCGTTGAAGATCCGTCCACCAAAAACTTCCAAACTTGGAGCATAGAAAACTCCTCTCACAAATTGAAAGAAGGAAAGTTGAAGGTGAAAAGGTCACTTTCCTTGTAGTTTGTGTCACTTTCCTTGTAGTTTGTGTCCTCCCTTGAAAGAATAAGTAGAGCTCTTTTGAAGAGAAGAACAACACAAGTGAAAAGGTGAAGTGGCTAGCACACTTGCCTTAGAGCTTGAGGTTGTGGGTTCAAAACCCCACTCCTTGGATGGTGAAGCCTCCCCCTTGTGCCACTCAAGTAAGGGAGAATTCTCGCGCGCTCGCCAACGGCGCGCCAACGATCGCTCACCGATCGCCTTCGAGGACTGCCGGTCTGCCTTGGCCGCCGCCTTGGGCGGCGGCGCTCGCTGTGGGCTGTTCAAGCAGACGCGTGTAGGCTGCGCTCGTGCAGGTCACCGTACGGGGCGGCGGCTGCGCTCGTTCCTTTTGCTGCAGCGTTGAGCTCTTTCTCGTACAGGTCACGCCTACCACCGCTGGCTCTGATACCAGTGTAACGCCTCCGCTACGGCTGCGTCTCCTCAAGCCGCCATAGCCTAGGCGTGGAGAAGAAGAGAGGGTGGAAGTCGGTTCACCTCCCAACCATATAATGACGAGTTAGGGTTTCTCGTTGGGTTTTATACCAAAACCCTGGCCTGTGTCCACACCTCCTAGCCCGGCCGCCCATCTTACTTAAGAGCCGTGCTAACTTAGATGTGTACACACATCGACCAAACCCTAACGCCCATTAACCCCTGAACCCCACTAGCACTAATAATACTCTCGAGACTCCGAAAGCTATTAACTTATGCTAGGGTTTGACTTCCGTAGGACCATAGTCCTGACACCCCCACACAAGGAAATTAAAATCTCCCACTAGACTAAAAAAAAATCCGTGTGAGCCACGTGGCTCACGTCGTGAACCATTTCTGCACTCTCATGCCTTAAGGGTTCATGTCCTAAAAAAATA
This sequence comes from Cibotium barometz, assembly GCF_041138505.1. Taxonomy (NCBI): domain Eukaryota; kingdom Viridiplantae; phylum Streptophyta; class Polypodiopsida; order Cyatheales; family Cibotiaceae; genus Cibotium; species Cibotium barometz. The sequence goes on along the minus strand of NC_141060.1, from coordinate 10,061,927 downwards.
AATAAATCTGCATAAGCCACATGGCTCACGCCATGAACCGTTTCTGCACTCTCATGCCTTAAGGGTTCACATCCCCCAAAAAGGAAGAAAGAAAGAAAAAGGAGAAAAGACCACATGCTCTTACTAGCCATTGTGACTGACTCTCTAATCAATGTTACAGATGTTGACATCCTAAACCCCTAAACCGAAATTCGCAAAAACTCCGACGGTCACATAGGCAAGTGCTTCAGGGTTACCAATGGATTAAAAAAGGAGACCATCACGTGGTCCAAAGCTTAGCTACTTGGGACAGTATGCACAAATGCTCCATGGATCCATAATTACCAAGGATGTCCAAACTGTACATGGGAAGATAGCCATGCAATACCATAGCCCATAAGGCTTGCAAAATCTAGAAGACAAGGAAGTCAAGGCAAAGCTGGAGAAGGTAGGGCTCGGACGAATGGCTGACTACCTTTCTCGCACAATGAACACATAGTGGTGAATACTTAATGACTTATGACAGAGCCACTAAGTGGAGACAAGTCACCAAGGCCGATGGTGCAACTGAATAGGTCCTCATCTCCGAAGATTTGATATGTGAGGCCTTGCAGTTGCCACCACCAATGAAGATCCACTCTCACAACTTTGAGAAAATGCCATGCTCAAGAAAAGCTCATACAATTCAAACGAGGCTTAATATGACAATATAAGGGTGGCTTGAGATGCCACAAGTGCCATTGCATGAGAATTACCCAGCTAACAGGAGAATACCATCGTCCTTCTTGGTTTAGGACATTGCTGTAGAGGTAGATTTCTTTCCTTCTTCATCCTACTTCTTCTTGTAACATTTGAGGCTATTTATAACACTTCGTGCCATAATAGTAACACTCTACGTCCTTGTTTTTTTGTCTTTCTCGTTCTCCTTGGAGCTCTCCTCAGAACTCCCTTTTCCTTTCTTTTGTTAACTCTTCCCTTTATCTCAAGTAGCCAAAGCTCCATCATAACCACCAAAGGTTCCGGTCCGCTCCTCAAAGCGAGACTCAATCTACATAAGAAAAACAAGTGTCCACCAAACAGGTACCAAAAGATGCCTCAAAGCAACCAGTCATACCAAACCCCCTCTGCAAGTGATATGTTTATAGAAGAAAATGCAGCCAATGAAGGGGCTACTGTCCTGTTACCTGCAGTGATGAAGTGCAAGGAAAAGGAAATATGACCACCAATGCATATCAGAGAAAAAACGCAGAAAGGAGAGGCTCAAAACAAGGCTGAAGATTCAATAAAAAAAGCACATAAGCCTAGAGCGATGATACCATGATAGAGTGTGCACAGAGCGAAAGCAAAGGAAGCATTAGAATGTGCTGAACAGAGAGAGAGAGAGAGAGAGAGAGAGAGAGAGAGAGAGAGAGAGAGAGAGAGAGAGAGAGAGAGAGAGAGAGAGAGAGAGAGAGATGGATATGAAGCCAAAGGGTTGAATATACTGCAATGAATACAATCCCGTGCAAGAGACCTTGTAGGCTCATAAGTGAAGGATATAAAAGGGGGTATGTGTGTCACACATGAACCACACACAACAATGAATGAACATATGAATGGGAGAGGCCACCCCACCTATATATAGGTATGAGGCTGAAGGACCCGACCTGGAATAATGCCAGAGAATTGGGGAAAAATAGGGGTGGACAGCCCACAATTAAGGGCCATAAAAAGGGAACAAATATGGGCTAAAATATGGACAGTATACATGGATGGAATGCTAACAGGTGGATCAAAGGGGGGGGAGGCAGATCTAAAATGTGTAGGTGGAGGGTAAAAAGTAGCAGGAGAGCCAAGGGTGAAGGTGGCAAAGATGAAACAGGGAGCAGGGCAGGGGGTGGGGAAGGAAGGCTAACAGAAAGGGGAGCAAGGATGCTTCTTGTGCACAACAAGAAGCGGGGGGAGGGTGCACGAGGAGGATGCTGTTATATGGAAGCGGGAGCTTCAGCTCAAGCCCAATCCCAGTTTGTTGCTGGCAAAATAGGCTTTGCTTGTGCACCTCTCATATTGCTTCCTTGTATTGCATGGTGCGAGGTGAAGCTGAGCCGCATGTAATGGATGTCATCAATGATTCCCATGACATCCTCAACACAAGCATGAAATTTGATATTTGAGCTTTGTAAACTTTGGAGGAAGAACATCAGATGGCTTCAACATCACAAAAATGGTGATACTAACAAACGTTTAGGTGCTCATTCCAAGTTGTGCAATGTCTGCACCATGAGGCTTGGCATGGTGGTTAGCACACTCATGCAATGGATGTCATCACATGCATCCTCAATGATCCAGTCTTAGAGACCACTGCCTTCTCATGATTCCCAACATGCATTATTCTCTATAAAGAACTCGTGGTAAGGCTATCCACCAAAAGAAAAAAGGCCATTATGCTTGCATTCATCCAAACATGTCACGTATTGTCAGTTTATGATGATGTGCCTGAGAGCACCCTTCAAGCATGCAGGAGACTATGTATATAGCTCCTGTTCTTTCACAACTTCATTACAGCTTCATAGCCAAGTTTAAACATGATGCCCAAGCTTGAGGCCACTCCTCACCTCCGTCGATTAATGCGTTAACCAGCAAGTCCTAATGGAAGCTTAGGATGAGTTCGACAACCAGTTCTTGTTGTAGTGTTAGTTTGATAATTAGTTACTTCTTTGAGGATAAAAATCACAATAAAACAATCTAAACTATTAGAAGCCATGATCCACTCTGAAAGCTTCATGAAGGAAGCACAACTCATAAAAAAAACAAGTGTCCACCACAGGTACCAAGATGCCTCAAAGCAACCAACCACACCAGACCCCCTCTACAAGTGATATGTGTCCACTGGAGAAGAAAATGCTGCAGCCAACGAAGGGGCTGGTGTCATGTTGCCTACAACGATGAAGTGTAAGGAAGAGGAAATCTGACGAGCAACAACAAATCAGAGAAAAAATGCAAAAGGAGAGGCTGAAAACAAGGTTGAAGATTCGACAAAAAGAGCACATAGGTCTAGAGTGATGATACCATGATAGAGTGTGCATAAAATAGAAGCAAAGGAAGCATTAAAATGTGTTGAACTAAGTGCAAGAGAGAGAGAGCGATATGAAGCCAAAGGGCTGAATATACTGTAATGAATACAATCCCGTGCAAGAGACCTTGTAGGCTCATAAGTGAAGGATACAAAAGGGGGCAGGTGTGTCACACATGAACCACACACAACAATGAATGAACATATGAATGGGAGAGGCTAGCCCACCTATATATAGGTATGAGGATGGTCGACTGGTCATCAAGGACTCGACCTGGAATAATGCCAAAAAAATGGGGAAAATTGGGGGAAAATAGGGGTGTCTGACCTACAATCAAGGGCCATAAAAGGGAACAAATATGGGCAGTATACATGGATGAAATACTAACAGGTGGAACAGAGGGGGGAGGAGGCAGATTTGAAATGTGCAGGTGGAGGGTTGAAAGCAATGGGAGAGCCAAGGGTGAAGGTGGCGAAGATGAAAAGGGGAGCAGGGCAAGGGGCAGGAAAGAAAGGCTAACAGAAGGGGGAGCAAGGATGCTTGAAATAGCAAGTGATGGGTAAATGTTAGGAGTAAGGGGGAGTGGTATGTGACCCTCGAATGAGTTGCATAAGTCATAGAATATGGTTCAGAGGTTCAAGGGGAGCGCAAATATGAAGGATTATATGGAATGGCCCAGCCCATGTGGATGCCAAAAGTAGGCGCCTAGAAGAAGGTGGGAAAGAAGCCAAGTGAGTGCTCACTTCAAGGGAGATGGTGCTGAAATCTAAGAAAGATTAGAGAGAACTTAATCAAGCTTAGGGATTATCATATGAGCTTTTTGCTAAACCTCTTACCTTGTATTATGCTCCATTTTTTGTCATTAGCATTATTATTAGTGTTAATCTCTTTCTTGCATTTCTAGCACGTTAAGATGTTGATCTTTCTACGCACCCTAATCCTTTTCTAAACATAAATCTCAAGTACATTACCTTTACATCTTCTTTAACAATCAAAGAAGAAACAAAAATTATAATCATTGTGGGAAATCGGGCATCTAGCAGTAAATTGTTGGAAAATAGAAGCAAAATAGGATGTAAACATTCTAGCTAAGAAGACTAACTTAGAATGTATCACTCCATTATGGAGAGATTGAACACATATTTTAAGGTGTAATGCACGACTTCTTTCTTTAGTGTAATGCCATTACATACAATTGGAGTGGATCAATTACCAGCAGCAAGGGTTTGGATGGTGTCCATGATCACTCATCTTGACTGATTTGAGTCTAAGATGTGGGGTATAGGAGACATTATCAACATTTCGTGAATGCAATTCATGAATGAAATGAGGCATGGTGTCCATGATCACTCATCTTGACTGATTTGAGTCTAAGATGTGGGGTCTAGGAGACATTATCAACATTTCGTGAATGCAATTCATGAATGAAATGAGGCATGTTGTTCTCCAAACTTTATTGATTTTCAAAAGACTAGGGTCCTCTCAAATGTGTGCATTTTGTATGGTTAAAAATGTTAGGGTGTTTATTAGATTAGTGAATGTAGAGGGCAAGACACATGGCAAATGCCATATACATGTTTTATGTTGTGCAACCCATCCCATATGTGAAATGGCATATTAATGTTTTATGTTGTGTACATGGTAATAAGTAATAGTCATTAGAAGGAGCACACGAGAGTAGCTAATACGACGAAAGGGAGGAAGTAGAAGAGAGTTCATGAAGAACTAGAAGAAAGAGGTCCATTGATTCTCAACATTGTAAAAAAAAAAAGTGATTGGTAATGTTGCTTAGAAGTGACACAAACGTTGTATGGTTGTTTATGTTGTTACTAAATAAAAAGTAATAATTTGTATCGCTTAGCAACCTCTAGCTATTGTGACATTCCTAATAACCAAACCTCAACCCTGTGGGCATAATAGTATTGCAAAAATGAAACTATAGTCCCATTGTGTAGGCCTTGTCTTACTAGTTGATGGCATTAAACAAGGATAGAGGTGGTTTTACATTGTTTGAATTAATTAGCCATGGGAAATATGGAGAGTAAAAATCGAATTGTCATCTTAAGGACTTAAGGAAGAAGATTTGGTACTCAAAGAACATCAAGGAAAAACTGGAATATCTAGGGACCTTTCACGAGGTCCAAACATGATTACCATAATATTTTAAACTATCACCACATGTTGCTCAACATACTAGTTAGAGACCTTACCTTGTTGATGATGGTGCCAATTTCCAACCTTGTTGCTCAACATACTAGTTAGAGACCTTACCTTGTTGATGATGGAATCCAACCTTGTTGGGTTCCATTTGCAAAGCTTACAATATCACCACATGTTGGTCAACATACTAGTTATTAGAGACCTTACCTTGTTGATGATGTTGGTCAACATACTAGTTATTAGAGACCTTACCTTGTTGATTTCCAACCTTGTTGGGTTCCATTTGCAAAGCTTTCTTAGCCTATCCGTGCATGTTTGAGGTGTTCAATGGGGAAAATGGCTAATGGAGATTGCTTGATGGTGGTGCATGGAGATCTTTGTTTTTTATTCTTCCATGGCAAGTGATTGAAGGTGCTTACTCATCATTATTATTACGACATTGGCTAACACTTACTTTTTTTGAAGTAATAAATCGAGGTATTTTTTTCCAAAAACCCACGTGTTCATCTAGCCATTATTGGACACAATGTATGTAGCCCACGAGGTTTATTCTTTTACAAGCCCAACTTCACTAGCCTTTACGTTTTTGTAATTATTTGCATCACACCTACTTGGGAAGAAGCATTGTTGTTAAGCTTTTTAATAACCATAACCCCCATTAGTGAACATGCTTTCTCCCACCTCTCATGGTGGGGGAATCTCCCTTGTTAATCCCACAGGTCCTATAGGCATGACATATGCCCATAGAGACCCTAAGGGTGGGTTTACAATAGCAAGATGGCCAATAACTTAAGTTTTGTGCATATTTCGCTATTTTGTAGAGCTTCAAAGCATCATACATAAATGGGAAGCCACATAAGAGGTTATGAGAAGAAACATGTGGGCCACTTACAATAAAAGCGCTTATTCGAGGAGACAAAGTAAAAAGCAAGAAGTTTGCTGTTGGGAGAGGCAAAAGGTTGTTCTATGCAATTTTGGAATGTTATTAGATCAAAATACCTTTGGACTGTTTGGCTTAGTAGGAACTCGTTGCTTTTTAACTAGTCAAAAACCAATATGCTCTTGTGCTTGAAAAATGCTCTTTTTTGTAGATGAAATGAACTATGGAGATCAGGACACATGCCCTCAAAAGGTGCAAGGAGGAGATTGATGAAACACCACTTCTCAGTAGATTGCCTTAGAGAATGAAGACATTGCCGTGCTTGATCTCAACAGGACGAAGAGCTTGCCGAGTATATCTGTTATCTCACCATTGCTAAAGAAGTATTGGAAGACGACGACTGTTGTTCTCTTATAATTATAGCCTTGTTAATTTTGAAATAAAGTTCTTTGTACCAAAAAGCTTTTTTGTACTTACTTCCATCGTTTTTAAAATATATATTTCGAGCTTAAAAAGAATCCCTTCGGCTATTCAAAGTGCTAACAATGCATTGCAAGTTACAATGTCCGGGTGGACTGTGTGAAAGCACACTCTTGGACAGATTTTGATTGAACCATATTAGGATCACTGTGAGGTTCTGTAGGTTTTTACGAAGAACTATGGCCGCGCTATCCTCCTCTTCTGTGGTTGCTGCCAATGCCCACTCTTCCACCTTCCTGTCTCCCTGTTTGCCCATAAGAGGGTTCTTCTTGCCCCAAGGTGAATCTCTTTGTTTAGGTCAATCTCATTCAGGAAGGCAAACTATGTCTGCCTTTTTTGCCCCTGATTTTCTGACCCACTACCCTTCCTCATGCAGGGAAAGAGAGATGCCTTCTCAGACGCTCCACAAATGCCACAAGGGTCTGTTCTCAATCAAGCATGCTGCTGCCCATAACTGCTGCTGTAAAAGAAGTGGATGTGTCCAAGGTAAATTTTCTTGATGCGTTTGCATTCAGCTATACACCCTGGTTTGAGCACGAGCATGAAGCTGGGTACCTCCTTCTTCTTTCTTCTTCTTGTATGGGATTTAATAGGTAGTTCCTCAAGCAGACAGAGTCCTCATCAGATTGGAAGAGCTTCCCGAGGTACTTGCTCTTTTCTCTCTCACCATCAGCTTTGTCTTTCTTTTTCCTGCTAATATTGAGAAATTTTGGAGCGAACATAGGAGGTGAGTGAACCTGTTTTTTTAAACGGTGGAAAGAGTATGTATATATATTTCTAAATAAGAGTTACAACAGAGGTTTCAACAAAAAAAACTGGGTGTGCTCTGAAGCGAGCCAGTCGCTCCGCACCCTCTCAGTCGCTCCGCACCCTCTCTGTGAAACTGAGCTCTAATCTCCGTCATCTCTTTCTGGTATAGGCGTGGTGACCGAAAGCCAGGTGTCCTCTGTCTCCTGCGGGCTTTGAGTGTCTCTGCTCTCGTGTAGGGGCTGGGAGTGGGATGGATCTCTGAAAAAATGTAGTAATCTGTGTCTGTCGTCCCCCCTCTAGAGCTGTCTGAGCCTGTAATGATGTCTCTTTGTGGCGCTGTATGTCTAGAATGAATCTCCCTAGTATGCGCTGGTCTGCTGCCTCAAAGATCTGGCGTAGGGAATGTGGCTCTCTGAATAAAATGGGATATCTCTCTCTGATGGTTGTATATGCTCTGCATCTTCATACATAATGCTCCTCACCCGTGTTCAAAATACCCAACGGGTCAATGAGACAAAAGGTGTACAATGTGTCCATGGATTCTCATCATGGAAAAAAAGACAACAGAACAAAAAGAACTAACACTAATCCCTAGGTAAATGTAGATATGTATGGATCATCATCGTCATCCTCATCATGGAGTTGACCGCGGGGAGGTTCATTTATGAACCTTAAATATCAATATTTTAGCATTGAGTAATTGGCCCAATAGGCCTTAGTTCTGGATTATAGCATTAGGCAGCTTGGGACAGCAACCTGCAACACATGGAGCCGCCAGTTTAGTCATTATCATGCAGTAGAAGTTAATAGACATCATTCAATTGTCCAGATCAAGTCTAGATTTGAACAATCGTCGTAAATATTATTCATTCATTGTAAATATTAATTCATTCAGTCAATATTTGATGTACTAATTCTTTCTATTTGCTACTTCCCTTAGTGCTAGGCTTCATTATGGCTGAGTCTGCCCTGCATCTCTGGAGGTTTGACAGAAACTCAGTACGAAGGGCTTTGTGTGAATATATGCTCTTATGTGTGTGTGTGTCAGTGTTGCCAGACGTTTCAAAAACGGCAGGTATGAAACGGGTTTCATACGTTTTGAAACGTTTCATAAAAGGTAAGAAACGGGTACAAAAAGGTTTCATACAAAATAGAAAAAACATGTATATTTTTAACTTAAAATATACAAAAGAAAAAACTGTCGACATAACTTATAAGAGACTACATTGAATTCATTTCAATAAAAACAAAATACATGTAAGATATGATGATATCACAAATCACGTGGGTGATCACTGATGACTAAACAGAAATCAAAAGGATCACCACGTGGGTGATGAGTCGTGACTCAAAATCCAAGATCAAAATAAATAACATGTCCAAAGTTCAAACTAAATAACATGTCCAAATAAAATGATACTGGCAGCTGCTAGCTACTATCTGCATCCTCATGCTCATCCTCATCTGCATCTTTTGCCTCTGTAGCCTCACTCTCAAGGTCACTGCCGGTAGCCGAGTCCTCAAATGCCTCATTCTCTAGAGGTGCAGGTGCACCACTAGTACTAGCCTCTCGAGAAGATCGTGTAGTGCGAGGTGTCCACACAATCTTGGGGAACTCCTCCTCTAACATCCTGTCCATGGATACACAATTGGACCCATTGTCCGTGATCACCTGCACAATGTTATCAGGCCCAATTTCATTGATTGCCTGGCGCATGTGGGACATAATGAACTCCCCTGTAACCACTATCCCTGGCACCGATGCATCTATGGCACGAATGAACATTGTGCCTTTGCAGGAGGACACAAGAATGTTGTACACATTTCTCTTCCGCACATCTGTCCATCCATCACAAAGCAAAGTACAACCATACTTTGCCCAAGTGGCCTTGAGAGGCTCCATCTCCATCTCCACAGCCAGTTGCTCCTTGCGAAGCTCAGTAGTGTGCAATGTCTCGTAGGAGGGGCCATCCCACTCACACCCAATGTGGGAGATAGCTCTCATTGCCTTCTTCCATCGAGGAGTCCTGATAATGTGGAAGGATAATCCACATTGAATAAACAACTTCATCAACTCCCTCGTTGCCTCTTTCATGGCAGCCTTTTGCATCCCTGCCTGTACATGTCCTTTCTTGAACACTGGAAGACTAGTTCTTTTGGCTCGAGGTGCCGAGCTAGAACCACCTGCAACACCACCTGCAACCTCACCACTGGTATCTTCCTCTCTGATACTGCGAGTCCTTTTGGAGACACTTTGACGTGCTTCAGGCTCTCCCAGATTGGGGATATCCTCAAGGAGGATACCCAGTTGCATGGCCTTCCAAGCCTTGAGGCTATCATTGTGGCATGGTGCTTATCAGCACAAAAGTTGCATTTCCACTTTCCGGAGCCCGAGCCACCATATCTAGACTCGAAGGTGACATTGTTCCAAAGAGAATCACCTGTTCGAGGCATCCTACAAGGCGGGGATAAATGCAGATTGTTGGCCTTGCAAGTGCGACACAGAACATAAACTAATCTCATTATATGATTCATGATTTTAACTGTCATCTTGGCCAACAATAGAGCAAGGGGAAGAGAAGGTAGATAGCCGTAGAAGTCAGGCCTCAATAGAGCAAGGGTGGACCGTGGAAGATATGCCATAAATATTGATGGAAGAGAAAAAAGTGTGCTGCTTTGTGAGTTGTGCAGAGAAAACCAACATAAAGTAAAACATGACATTACCCCTTTGGAAGACCTCCATAAGGCCCAAGGACACCAAGGAGCAGGCGGGTTGACACGAGCGATGGAAGGCTGGCACACAAATCAGCGAAGTCATAGGCGGCCGCCATTGGGAAACGTGAACAAAGTGCACCGTACGATTCACGAAATGATTCATTTTTTAAGGTTTTTAAAATATGCACGATGAAAAAAACGCGTTTTGTACGGTACGAAACGTTTCGTACGTTTCAAACTTGTACGAAACGCGTTTCTATGCAACTGTGGTGTGTGTGTGGAGTGCATGTGTGAGCATATCTTGGTACAAAGTTCTACACCCACTATTGGGCACTGATGACGTTAGTGGGGATGTCGTAGTATCTAGTCCATACTATGCATAATGGAGTTGATAGTTATATAGTCTTGTGGGTTGACTACCATGAGTATATAACATGCACGTTCCTAAAAGGTGAATTTGGGCATGTTCCTGGATTCATCTAGGTATATAATATATAGTAGATTAGGTGAATTTTATCAGTTTGTGCATCTAGTTAGGCTTAATTGAAGCACTTGATTAAGTATGCTTCCTCATGCATGTAACATAGAAACTAAAAACACACATATAGAAGAAGTAGAGACTTGCGTTTCAACCTATCTACTGTATATGCATTAATTGAATGAATGATCATGAGTATTTTTACAATAGTAGTTCAGATCCGAATTCTTGAATGATGCGCATTAAGCAATCAATGCATGGTGCTGAGCAAATTGCTGTTCTAATGCTGCACACTGTTTCTTGGGAGCTACCTTCGGCTGACCTGGACTTAAAAACTCCTAATCAAGGACTTAGGACTGAGGCTTTGTTAACCACTGCTGAGATATGATCCAAACACTCCTATTCAAAGGCACATGTGCCAGTCGGATGTTATCTGGCTGTAGTTGGCTGGACCATCCACATGTGGGGGGGTGATTTGCAGCCCTTATCCCTATCTCAAACACAGAAGCATGTTTCGTGGCACCAAGGTATGGTGTGCATGTGACATCATGTGCATTGTGACAAGTCCCTAGGTGTGCTCTTCCTGGGCCTTTCCTTCACTCGGGAGATGTGATAGGAGCTTTATATGTGCTAAGGTTGATATTCTATCCCATAATTTGTGGAGTTAACGATGTAAGTGTGGAATCGGAATGCCACCTGAACTTTTACCTTCTTCTTTTTACCATCTGTGGACATGTCGGTTTCCCTACAGATCCGCATGCAGCTGGTTTATGCAAGTTCTTTATGTCTACAGTGGTATCATCTCTAGATACCTTGTTTTCCAAGGGTTTGATGGTTTCACATGGTTAGCTGTGCTTTTTAGTGGTAGCATGGGCTTCAGCTTTGGAGAATTCATAAAAACTCACGTATATTTTACCTTCCATATGTTAGTGCTTGTCGGTGTTTCAGAAGTGGCTCTGGCTTTACTGACTTGTGCATATCCAAATTCATGCTGTCAAGCTGAATTCCATGAAGAAGTTGTAATTGGGTGGTGGTTTTTTTCTTCCAGAAATCTGTGGGGGGAGTACTTCTTCCCAAATCAGCTGTCAAGTTTGAACACTATCTATGTGGGGAGGTAAGATTTTTGTCCTTCTACCGAAGGTGGTTTGAAAATAATTTTGCCTGCCCATGGGAATTGATGGGGAGTTGAATGGGCAAGATTTGCCTGCCCCTCTCAGATGGTGGGCATCTGGATGGCCCCTGCTGACATTTGTGCAACCAGCCTTGAATCATGAATGGAAGAGATACATCAATGGCTAGTGTGTACCTTTACTAAGATAGGTTGGATTTGTATTGATTGTGTTTAGAGGGACTGCTGGCTTAATTTGCTAATGCTGTCAGGTTTTATCTGTGGGTAAAGAAGCGGCAGCTGTAAGCGTGGGTCAAAAGGTTAGTAAGTGTAGAATTGTGTCTTGGCATAGAGTATCATTATTACTATGGCTCTAACTTCTGTTGTCTCTAAATGCACCCATTTACTAGAGTCTCACTAGTTTCCTGTTTTGGTTTAGGTGCTGTTTTCGGACTTGAATGCATATGAGGTAATAGCTTGACCTTGTAGTGTGATTCTAAATTTGATGCTTCTTATCTTGCGTAGTTTTGCAAGAGGATATCTTTTTTCTTTTACATAATGGCTTTGTGTCACAGGTGAACCTTGGAACGAGTGAGAAGTTATGTTTCTGTAAAGCTACAGACCTCTTGGCCCGTGTAGAGTGAAGCATTACAGCTTCGTCAGAAGCAATTTTCGATAATATGATGGAGTCTGTAGTTTCAGCATTTGTAGAGTGTTCCTATTGAGAATTTATCTTCAACTAAGATTGAAGTCATAGACAATACATTGTGGATGGCCTTGCCGTTGTGAGATGGGGTGAAGGTGTGGCACAAGTGTCAGAATATGTGCAAAGAATGCTTCATGTCAGTGGGCATTTATTTTGGCCTGTCAAGGTGGGCTGTTGGCCTTATAAAGACCCTTGTCATTTTCTGAGGGATAAGGAACTGAGATGCTGAACATGTTAGGTTTCTGAAGAAAGCTCTACCATGTAAGTTGGGAATGGCCTTTTTTAAATCTGCAAATGCATCAAAAATAAAATGAGAACTTACAACTATGGTTTATGAATGCAATTCTCTTTTGTTGATCCTTTGCGTTTTATGGGCTTCTGCTTTTCTTCCATGAAGTTGTTTAGACTTCGTTGGCTGCAGGACTGCATAGTACATACTACTTCCAATTTAGGCACATGGATACAAGTGGGCTACTTTTTTTTGATTTTGTGGAAAATTTTTGCCTCTTACCGATTCTTTGTTGGCTTTAAGCCCGCCCGCCTGCCCGCGTCCCCCCAAAAAAAAAAGCTTGCCCTATGTTAGTGTTGAAAAGAATAGTTGCGATGTTCCTGCCCAATTGGAACTGTGCATGTATCTCTTACTTAGTATGGCTCATAGTAGACAAGGCTCCAGCACAGGTTTCTCCTACCCATGAGATAGGTAGGCCATTAGTGATATCAAGATGGGTTAAGACAGATTAACAGAAGAATCACTTGTTCGGAGGTGAAGGGTGGAATCATTGGGCGAAAGCTGAGATGGTGTTCTAAAGCATAATGAACTAGCACCAGGTAGGTGGCTAGAGACCCAACAACAGTGCTGGAGAGTAGCAGATGTGCATGAATGGCCTATGGCCCAAGGAAAACTTCATTATGGGTCATGCTCCAGTCTTCTTTATTATATTTTAAACTTCATCACGGGTAGTAGCAAGCTTTTTGGCGATCCTGTACTCAATTGATGCCCTCTTAATTAAAGTAAAATCTGAGTTTTTGGAAGGTTTAACCAGTTAAACTCTCACAAATGCCCAAACTCGGGCTCGACACACTGGTCCCGTCTAAATTGCATTTGGAAATCCTAATTGGGAAGATCAATTTGGGCTTTTGTTTTCAAGGACCTAGGAAAACCAATGTATGAACGAGAGAAGGCCTAGCAAGATGCAATATGGGTCAACGAGTAGAGGGTCCGAAACCCCTTAATCCGGAGAGGTCAAGAAGCCCATGGTTGGTGGTGAACTCCCAAGATGTTATCTTGGTGCCACGGATAAGGTCGGGGAGGTAGGATTCGAGCTCTAATACAATGACTAGTGAGATGTTAGATCTGTAATTAGCCCCCGTCTTGTAAAGAGTTTAGGGCAAAATCAGTTCCATTCTCTGTGAGGGCATCAGGTTGGGATTGAATCAAGTATTCCTAATAATTCAAACCTTGTACTGCATATCTTTCTACAATAATACAAGCATCTAGTATAATTCAAACCTTTTATTGCGTCTACCTCCACAATAATACAAGCATGTTATCCGTGATTCAAATTGTGATTTGTGCAATTGGTTATTGCTCGTGTAAATTGAGCTAGATCACTTTCATAGATTTGTGCAAGGAAATAGAGTAGTGCTATATAGCAACCATCATATCGCTGTATAGTAAAGTCATATTACTGTGTAGAGCAGCCACCTATGATGGTACTTAAACAATTTCAATCTTCTTTACCTTATTCTCTACATCCTTAGTTCATTTTCAATCATATATTGGGCTGCCACTATTATAGTTTAATGAACGAGAAGCTACACGTCTAATTAATCTTACTTGTTTGCAAATGCTTTGTTTGTAAAGCAACAAAGAACCGAATTCAACAAATTACTTATATAAGAGCAAAGCAAAGGTAGTGGACCATGTATACAAACTTATAGGGAACATGTCAAGCTACTTCTATTGTTGGATCTTACTTCTTTATGACATTTATGGTAAGGGTTTGCTTTCTTAATTAAAAATCGGATGCTTTCTAGATTTTAAAACTTTGGTAGAGAAAGAGTGTGCTTCATGCATCATAATCCTACGATTAGGTAAAGAGGAGAGAACATGTCAAAGAAATTTTGTTGGTAGCACGACATTAAAAGAAAATATACATGCACTGACACTTCACAATAGAATGGGGTTGTAAAAAAGAAGAAGTAATTGCTACACAGGTTAAGGCAATGCTTGAGAAGAATTGGGGCCGAGGGGGTGGGGAGGAGGGAGGGAGAGGATGAGTTTGAGCTCCTTGTTGCAAGCAAACACACACACGCAAGGGTAGACAAACACACAAGAGAGAGGGATGTTTGATTTTATGCTATTCTATTCTCTTCTCTACAACCATAACATAAAGAGAGAAGAGTATATACTATAAGTGAAAATACTCTTCTACTATAACATACAAAGGTTTGTCCATACTGTGAACCCGATTACATGAGCTGGCGCTATAACTATGCCATAACTCTAGCACACCAAAGTGGTTGTCACATAACCTGTAAACCATTGGCGACAATCCCGTCATTCGATCTTAGGCATTTGATATGCATACCTTTTTCCTTCTCAACCAAGGCTTTAAATCTCTGAAAATGAGAAAACACCTCACTTTTCTTTTTCATGGACCCCACACTTTCTTACTGTGATCATTAATGAATGTAACATAGTATCTTCAGCCGACTATTGTTATAGTCTTGGTCGATCCCTATACATTAGAATGTATAACATCTAATGGCCTTACACTGACATGCTTTTCATGGAGGAAAGTATGTTTGGCCTACTAACCAAGCTAGCATGCAAACTTCGACAAACATGCAACAATATTTTAGGCCTACATAGACTTTAGCTGCTATATATTCACATGACCAATGCGCTTTTGCCACACATGTCAATATCTTCAATGATATCTGTCTCATACACAAACATGGTTGCCTTCACCTTAGGCATGTTAACATCCAGAGTAAATATTTAACTATTTCTGTTACCCTTTGCAACCATGTCAACATCCTAAGTAAGCATCCTACTATTTCTATTGCCCTTTGTAACCACGTAAAATTGATTTTTGAAGTCTTCCACAAAGCACTCTTGTTGAGGATTGAGCCTCACTTGCGGACCCTATTTAACCAATTATTCAATAGAAATAAGGTTTTTTGTAATATTAAGAACATGAAGTACATCTACCAGGTACTTCATTTTACTATCTTGCATAAACAATGGCACTTTAGTATCATCACTTGTTTCTACATACCTCGACTTTTGTATTTTCCACATATCTTTAAACTACTCTCACCATGTGGTTAGAGGTGTCAAAATCCATATACCAAATATCTCTCAATCCTAACACATCTCTTGCCATGGAATTGAGCATGTGCTGTACCACAACAAATACTCACTTCTATCATCACCATGTTTACTGGATGAGGCATAGTTGTCTTGCTATAACTTTTCACTTTTAATATCATTCTGCTTCTTATAGCACTTCTTTGCAATGTGCACAAATTTTTCATAATACATGCTATTTGCATTTTTATTTTTTTGCCAACCATCTCTCGGTCTCTCTAGCTCCCCCTGCCTCTAGAGTGGCCTCTTCTACCTGTATGAGTTTGATTTTCTTCTTCTTCTTCTTCTTCTTCTTCTTGTTTCTGGATTTGATTTCTAAATGGACCACCATCGTGTCCTCTAGATGACAATGTGCCTCTATCTTTATCTGTATATAAGTAGAAGGCTTACTCATGTGAGGAGGATGAACCTCCCCCAATATTTATCTCCTCATGGATGGGGAGTGCAATCAGATCTTGAAAATCAAGAAAGTTCTCTCAAATGTCGAAACTGACTGTATTCCTTACCAAGACCATTCAAGGTCACACCGATACCATATCATCATTATATATTAGTGTTCTATTAGAAGCAAGGACATCTGCAAGCCTTTTCACCTTTAATGAGTAATCATTTATACTCAGCTTTCCTCTAGTCATATTATGTACTTTAGTTGCATCTTTTGAGCTTGATATGCACACAATCATAGAGTCTGTCCACACTGATATATGATTAAACAACAAGTACAACACCTTTCTAGATCTTTCATGCCATGCTATTTATGCCTAAAAGTGATGTGGGGTCGGATTTTCTTCAACAATATCTGGCTGTCACGCTGATATATGACAAGGCAACAACCAGTATAATACCTTTCTAGATCCTTCACGCTATGCTTTATATGCCTACACCTGTGCTGTGGGGTGGGATTTTCTTCAGTAATCTCTGGCTCATTTTTATCACCTGTGATCAAGTCCAAATATCCTTTCCCATAAGGAAATTGGTCATCTTGAATTTCCAAGCATGGAAATTATTTTTGTCCAGCTTCTTGCTTACAATTTGTGACAAGCTGTCAACTATCTATACCTACAAAAACTTCCCAAATAGTGTTTGCAAAAGCTTCTACACTTAGCATACCTGCAATCTACAAAATGGTGGTAATGTAAACCTATTATAATGTAACTATATCACACAAATATACATCCACCAACAACTTGCAAATCTTAGATTCTCTACATATAGGCTGTTTTGCAATAAAATTTTTGCCATAACTTTGCACTGAACTAGAAATTGTGCATATACAGTCAAAATCGACACTTTCTCAGAGTACATGTGGAAAAATTATAAGGCCAAAATGGGACCCAAAACAACCTTGAATCCAAATTTTGAAAATCACGAAGATCTTATGAATCTATTCCACACAATATACTACCCCTTTGCTTCATCGCACAAGAAAGGCACCTCAAGATGTGACAGTGCATCTTATTGATGTGCTTGCTTGCTGCTCTTGCCTGGTAGCTACGTGTAGAGATTTGCTTCTAAGTCAAAGGAAAAGATATGAAATTATCCTTACCCATGTATCGCTTCCTTTTCTTACCTCTTGCTTGCCTCTTGAGCTCTTCACATGAACCGGCGCTCTAATACCATGAGAAGAATATGGGGGAGAGTATGAGCTTGCAAAGTAAACACACACACGCACAAGGATAGACAAGCAAGCACATAAGAGTTATCGATGGCTGAATTCTCATGTATTCTCTTTTCTTCTCCACAACCATAACATAAAGAGATAAGAGTACATACTATAAGGGAAAGCACTCTCCTACTATAACATACAAAGGTCGGTCTATAATGTGAACTCGATTACATGAGTTGGCACTATAACTATACGATAACTCTAGTACACCAAAGTGACTATCACACAACATGTAGACCATTTGTGGCATATCGCCCATAATCTCACCAACCCATCCAATATCATAAGTGCAGAAGATATCACCTAGGTAGGTCCTCAATGTCCACAACACAAGTTGAGGTAGGTTCTCAATGTCCTCAACCCATCCAATGTTGTAAGTGCAGAAGATATCACCCAGGTAGGTCCTCAATGTCCTCAATCTCAACAATGCTAAATGTAAAAAATCTTCCAAACCACTATTAGGCTAAAGTAGTTTTAGTACATCACTTTACCTTATGAATACAAGTCGCACAAAATCTCTTGTAAAAAATGCACTCCAGAAGAAGCATATACAAGTAGAAAACCAGATTCATCATCTCACTTAAAAGACTTTGGACAATGGGTTGAAAGTATCCCATGGCCCCTCATGGTCCACAATCCCAAGATGGGTTCATCATCTCACTTAAAAGACTTTGAACAATGGGTTAGAATTATCCCATGGCCCCTCATGGTCCACAATCCCAAGGTGGGTTCACTAACACCTATGTTCACTAGACCTCTACTCGAAACACAAACATCTTCTTGTTCACCCAACCAATTAGCCGAATAAGTTCCTAGGACACCAATGGTGTAGTCCAGCTATAGAATCATTGGTGAAGATCCGTTGTGTCGGCTACCAAACGTGCCAGTGGTGTAAAGATGGAACAATCACCTAGGCACGTCATGAGTGTTAGCTCAT
The DNA here is from genome assembly GCF_041138505.1 of Cibotium barometz. Lineage (NCBI taxonomy): Eukaryota > Viridiplantae > Streptophyta > Polypodiopsida > Cyatheales > Cibotiaceae > Cibotium > Cibotium barometz. Next base: position 10,043,639 of record NC_141060.1, on the reverse strand, counting down.
GTTGAGCTTGATGTCTAAATAACGCGAAGAACATCTTCTCATGGCCGTAGTAGATGTGGACATAGTCATCCTGTGGTGGTAAGAGATTATTTTTAATGAATATTGGTTATGAATTTTGATGCCGAAGGTTGTATTTTATGGCATGATAAGTGGGCATGGTTGTATTTAATGGGCATGACAAGTTGTACAAACCAACCCCAACATCATACCATGGAGGTATAGATGTGTCACAATGAAGCAATTTCAATTACACCAACATCAAGAAGGTCTACAAGTTAAATCCTCAAAGGTTGATTTATACATCAAACTTTACAGCCGCACAAGTGGTTTTTTAAGGGAAAATGTAAAGCCAATTATGCAAATCAAGAACTTGTTAGCAAATAAAATAAAAAGATGAAAGATCTTGGGGAGGTCCATTATTATCTTGGAAATGGAGTGATTAGAGATGCAAATAAGATTATTTATTGCACAACAAAACTATGATTCTGATATCTTAAGAAGTTTAATATGCACCTCCATTCTTTTCATGGAAGTAGCCTGAAGCTTATTAAAGGTGATGGTTCAAAGTTAATTGATGCAAACTTAAACATGCAATTGGTTGAATGCTTGATCTATCTCACAATTATAAGGCCAGATTTATCATTATCTATGAGTGTTGTGAGTAAAAAATTATGCATGCATCTAGGTAATCTCATTGGTTGGCAACCAAGAGAATTTATAGGTATCTCAAACGGAACATGTATGGATTATGGATTGGTTTATGCATCTAATTCTCCTATAAAGTTTTTTTGCATACACATATGCTCATTGGGAAAGTAATATGAAAGAGGTCTACCTCAGGCTACTATTATTCACTTGAAAGTGGTATGATCACTTAGTCATGCAAGAAACACCTCATAGTTGCACTCTCATATATAGAAGCTAAAGCACCAAAGTAGAAAATGTAACTTCTAAAATTACGATTTTTGGTGAAAGAGATGAGGAGGTGAGGTGATAGGTGGAAAGGCCTTTGGGGATAGTGAGGGGCGGAGGTCACCTAAATGGTGCTCCCTTCCAAAATCAATGAGATGGGAAAGAACTGATGGGCAAGCTCAAGGTACATGTGGATAAGATGAGACACAATGGCAAACAAGGTTGGCCAATCATGACTTTAATCTAACTATGAGTGCCAATTCCAATGGAAAGAATACTTTGGGAGGACAAATTATGGTGGGAAAAGCCTCAAAAAGAATAATAGCATGGGTAGGCCCAAAGGTCCTAATAAATAGCTACAAGAACAAATACAAGGAAAAGATAAAGAGACGAAGGAGATAGAGGAAGAAATGGCATTGTTGCACCCTGATCTAGAAGTTTCTCAAGACTTTAATTTGGGAACATAAATCCTCCTAGGTAACTTGTCTAGCCCAACCAATCTTGGGCACAAAAAAGTTTGCATCTATGAGTTGGGAGAGTCTTGCACCAATTGGGTATAGCACCAAAAGTGTATTTGTTTATTGCGTGGATGAAAAAGGAGGGGGGTTAGATATAGATGAGGTGAGATATCACATCAATAGTCATAGCCCCAAGTCTTTGGATTTGATATCATGGATGAAAAAGGAGGGGGTTCGATTTTCCAAAGATTTCCCACACAAAACCTAAACCAATAAGGAAAGATGGGTGCTAGGAAGCATGAAAATAGAATTAAATCATGAAAGTTATCTCGTTGAATATCTGGGGACTCATGGATAACGATAGAGTCTGGAATCTATCTCATTATATTTGAGAAATTGTGTTTAAGATCATCAAGGGAAAATTGAGTGTATCTCCATGTATGAAAATAAAGTTTGAATTGAGAATTGTTATGGAATATTTAGTGGGATGAATATCTATGCTCCTAATGATGAAAAAGGAAGGACGATGTTAAGGGTAGAACTGAAAGATTTGGACAAGCCCATAGACCTTATTTGTCTCTCTCTTTGGGAAGGACCATAGATGATCAAAATGATGCAACCCTTGTTTTGAGTAGCAAGTTCATGGACGCTTGGAATTCAATATTTCACTTTTGTGTTGTTCTAAAGCCATGGTCAAGAATGCTAAGACAACTATTTGGACCTACAATTGCCAAATTGAAGCTCTATGTGCTAACATGGGCTTTCAACAAGTAGATAAAGGATAAGTCTAGCCCTAAATGATACGTGTCCTTCTTGAGTTTAGAAAAATGATCTAAATGTTATGTTTCCTTCTTGAGTTTAGAAAGAAAAGTCATCCTCCTCAATAGGACATATGACTATCATCATTAATTACATTTGACACTCTAATACTTGAAGAATCTTTGCTTATTGGACAAACTCAATCACTAACCAAGGAAAACTCTTTCATAATATATTTAAAAGTAATTACATGATGTATATAGTCAATATTTACAATGTGAATTCTTGGTGGAAACACCACTCTTTGCCCAGTAATACATCTATGTTGTCAAGGCACATAACAAGGAAGAAAGTTCTTCTTTAAAATCTTGGGTCTTCAAAGTGACCTAAGGAACCTTCCTTTGCCAACATTGGGACATGCCTTGAGTGAGGTTGATATAGTGGTGGTCACTCGCACTCTCGATGCCACTGGGATACGTAGTCTCTAGACAAGAGAATCATCAATAAAGTTGAGAATACTACCATCATCAAATAAAACATGTACATGGGATCTCATAACTTCACCCATCATCTAGATAAGGTTATGTGGGACAAACACCCCCATATCAAAATGAAAATATTCACAACTATTATTGAAAGAATAAACATTAATAGAATGACTGAGTGAATTATCTGGAATAGTTCCCCTCTACAACAAGTGAGCGTGCGCGCTGGTGGCTACATTGCTTTGCCATTGCCTTTATCATCACCTGAAGAGTGTTGTTTGAATGGACAATTAAAAGCATAGTGGACTTGTTTGTGACATTTAAAACATGCCCCCCTTGCGAGCATTAGGGGGTCATTGTGTAGAATCTGATCGAGGCAAGAGACTTCAATTTAGATTGCTCCAAATATGAGGCCTACCTCTACCTGCTAGGCCTTAAAGAGGCTACTGCCCGCTTGACAGTTTTTCTTCCCTTTTCTTTTCTTTTTATTGCACTTCTCTAGTCAGAAGGACTTGCAATGTCCTTTTCATTTTTATTGCACTTTTATGTTCAGAAGGACCTGCAATGTCCTTTGTAGATGCATTTCTATCATCATAAATACGTGCAAAGAGCAACATATCCTCAAAGGACTTAATTACATTATGTCTTACCTAAGTTTGATAATCATGATGTAAAGCATGAACAAAAAACAAATGGACGTGAAGTGTAAGTGCAGAAGCTACGCGGGCAGACATAAGAACCTGTTCTCTCAAAAAGGAGAATAGCCACAAGAACCTGTTGCTTGCAAGGTGGTAACAAAAACACACACACACACACACACACACACACACACACAAATACAAGGGAGTCACACATATGGCCTATCAAACAACTCCCAAAAATCTTAAATAGCCATTCCATTTTCGTTAAGCTTATAGCTTAATATTCTTTTGGCTATGTTAATGTAGCAACCGCTCCATGAGTACATATCCATACTCATGCACTAGATAACATTTGCACCAAAGCCTCACCATTGACAACTTCCAGGTACATCTCTGGATGGGGGGGCCATGGTGGGAAAAAGCCTGGTTAATGGTACAAGTCATCGTATGAAATTTTCCTTCAAATTACAAACCTCTCCAAACGAAGTTACCATCTTCAAAAATTAATGATCTCCAATTCTTAGTGAAGATATCTATTATAGCCTTGCAAGTCAACATAATTCTTTCAATCCTCACCAACAAGTGGCTACTTCAATACAGAGCAGTTCAATAAGAGCAGTTCAATAAGAGTCTATATGACTCACTTCTTGTACTTCATGTATATCTACTTCATAAAGAGCACTTAAATATACATAAAAACATAAAAAGCACAGGGGAAGAAGCATGTACAAATAGGTCCTTCTCAACAACATTTGACAAGAATCCTACCACACAAAGGTACATCATCAAAGGCTAATTTCTTCAAATAATGAATGTCACTTCAATGAATCCGTGAGTTGGAAATCCATGAGTTTGCAAGTTTTGGCCGTAGTCGTGAGTTTGCAAGTTTTTGTTTGTGAAGTATTTAGGTTTCGTTTTTTATAAATTTGATGAATACATTATTTGATTGGACCACAGAGCAGGGTTTTGTGCAAGGATGATCACGAAGAAATTAATGATGATGAATTGTTTGACAATTAAAGACATTTGTTTCGAAATGCAAAACATTGTTTGAAATGCAAAGATAGTGTTCATCCAAGGCATTCAATGATTACAATCAATGCTTTGAATACATGGAAAAAAAAAGAAAACACAAGGAAAGGCCCAAGCTCCCACCTCAACCCGTATGTGTTGATTGAACTCGAAGAAGTGAGGAGGAAGGCAATGCAAGGAAGGCTTGATTGCTGCGTTCTGCACACGATAACTGACGATTGCAAAATGAGGAAAAAAGGAAAGAATTTTGATTTTATTGCACAGTCGTCGGACTGGGCGGCTTCCTTAATGAAGAATGCCACATGTCTTCCTACGATTAGTCCAGAAAAAGTAACCGTTTCACGGTATGAAGCACTTTGGACTAGTTCACCACGTGAACTATTTTGTACCAGTTCATGGCGTGAACCTTTTTGGACCATGTGTGTGCAAGATTGATACCCTATATTTCTCATGCTCAGACACTCAAACATGCATTTAAAGAAGTGAGTGATACCCAGTTTTACCTTGTATCCATTTTGTGACTAATGGATACCTTCACCTTTTTATTACCATGGAAACCAAGGTAGTACTTTGGCAGTTCTGGGGGTAGGTGTTGCAGGCGTTTTAACTTCCTATGAGAGGGCTTGATTCTTTCCTCCACCCAATTGAATAGTGTTTCTACTGAGTCCTGTGGATTGGGGCTTGAATTATTGTCCATTTGTTACACCTTCTTTTTCCTCCTTTCAAAGTCCTTGTCTATCTCCTCAATCGAGGTGTGTACAGGTATTGGTTTCGTTATATTTAACCCATCTTATTGGGTTGGCTTCTTCCTCCAAACCAATGTTTGTGCACTCTTAGCATTTGTTGTAGTGGGGAGTTGGTTCTGAATGCCTTTACTGCCCTTTTCTTTGTATTAAGAGGTGTTTGCAATGGTGGCCATGGGTGGAATTCGGGCACCCATATTGTTGTATTGCCTTGGTAATAACCTTGTGCCATTAGTAAGTCCTTTCGAACCCATTACTTACAAATGCTTTGTGGAGTGTTGTTTTGTTTGGAGTATCGCCAACTTACCTGTGAAGACCATTTCTATACCTTGTCTCCATTTTGAACCCTTCTTGTTGATTCCTTATTGAGGCCCTTCTCATCCTTGTGGAGCTGATTTCCAAGTTGACCGTTAGGCACCCATTGTTGTGTACCCCATGACTTGGGCTGTTTTTTGTATAGGGATTGCGGAATTGTTACCTTTTTTGCTTCATGGAGCTAATGTCATCGTGCTTGGTGTTTCTATATCCTCAATCATGGTCTGCTTCCCTGTGTTTATCGGGCTCCATATAAGGGTACGAAAATGCATTGTTGCCCTTATTCAGCAGTGCTGCCCTCTTCTCCCATTGGATATTACAGTTATTGGCACAAATCCAGGATCGTCCTAGGATCATTTCCTCCTACATGGAACCTGCAGACATGAAAAACACCTTCCCAACCAAGGAATTATTTTTGATGGAAACATTAACACTTAAAAATCCCTCAGCTTTTCGTAGTTGTCAAGTGCACACTGCGTACTTGTGCATTGGTGGTTTCAAGGTGCGGTTTATCTAAGGCTACCCATGTCTCATATATGAGATCCGGTTATGACTTGATCCCGTATCTATCAATGTAATGCTCGTTGTATGACATTTAGCCGTTAGAGAGTCCCACCTTGAGTCGCGCGCGGGCTCAATGTTTAGTTCCTTTTCATTGAGGAGTGTTAGTGAAGCCATGTTCACATGCAACATTCTCTTTTGGAGTATCTGTTTTTGGCTTTGGCCTCCCTTGCCTTAGCCTCTTCTTGAGCTTGTTGGATTTTTTCTTTTGTGAGCTCTTTCCGTTGTTTTAAAAGATGTTCTTGCAAGAGCATCTCTTGGGTCAGTGGTCCAAAATATTTTTTAAGTTTGCTCCCATTGACGTAACCCTCTGTACGCCCTCAATTATCTCAATTCCAACCGGCCCTTAAGGTGTGATCTTGGACACTCGAAAGGGTCCTAGGCCTCTGTACTTGAGTTTCTTTTTTCTATTGCTCCAGAGTTTCTTTTTTCTGTTGCTCCCTACACCATACATGAGGACAAGGTCCCCGTTTCCAGTTCTTTTTGTTTTAAGTTATTATCAAACCAATGTTTTCTTTGTAGTTTTTCGACCATAAGTCCATGCGATGCAATTAGTCTGGTCTCATCAAGCTTCTCTAAATTGATAAACCTTTCAGATAATGTAGTTTTTGTCAGACGTTCTTGCACTGCAATCCTTAAGCTTGGAACTAGGTATTCCATAGGCATTACTGCCTCAACACCATACGCTAGACGGAAGGGAGTGTATCTCGTTGCTACCTTATATGATGTTCGGTATGCCCATAAGGCTATTGTTAGCTTATGCTCCCAGTTCGTTTGACTTGCTTCCAATGTTTTCATCAAGATAGTACACAAAATCTTGTTTATACTCTCTGCTTAACCATTAGCCTGTGGATAATAAGGTGATGACTTCTAATGGACTACTAGGAATCCAGCCAGTAAGTGATCAATCACCTCATTAATGAAATGTGAACCGCGATCACTGACTAACTCTAATGGGCATTCAAATCTCAAGATAATTTGCTCATATAAGAATTTTGCTATTGTTCGTGCATCAGCTCGCTTAGAGGCTCTGGCTTCTTTCCATTTTGTGAAATAGTCCGTGGCCACAATTACATATTGGGCTTGTGTGATGGATGCACTGCTGGATTAATAGGTCCAACAAAATCAATCCCTCATTTCTCGAAAGGTTGTCTTACATTAACAGGAGTGAGCGGCATCCTATTCCTTTGTTGCGGGATAGCAAATCCCTGACATTCCTTGCACCTTTTGACAAACTCTATGGCATCCTCGAACAACACCATAGTCCTGCTTGAAGCACCTTGGGAGCCATAATCTCTCCAACAAAATGTCCTCCATCTATCCCTGAATGTGCCTCATCCAATATCGTGACAAACTCATCTTCACTCACGCATCTTCTTAGGACATTGTCCTTACCTAGCTTATATAGTTCTCCCGTAATTAATTGATAAGGTGTAGCAAGCTTGATAAGCTGTCGCATTTCATCTTTGTTCAAGGGTCATTCTTGCAAAACACCATAAGCTAGATAATCAGATATTTCCTCGCTCCATTCGGGCACCATGTCCAGTTTGAACAAATAAGCATGAGCAAGGTCATCATCAACACCAGTTGTCGGTTTCCCATTTGGAATTCTTGATCGATCAACACATTCTATGTCCCCTTTCTCACTGTGTAACTGTAAAGTCAAATTCCAATAGTAATAGCAACCAGCGTGTAATTCTTCCCGTGGTGCAAGGCTTGTTCACCAAATATAATAAGGCATGATGGTCCACGAAGAACACGAATTTGTTGGCCAATAGGTAATGTCGATACTTCTTGACTGCATAAACCATGGCCAATCCTTCTCGCTCTGTGGTAGTGTAATTCACCTTTACATCATTCAATTGACGATTAGAGAAGCAGACTGGATAGTCCAATTTGAACTCACCAAGCTGTGCCAATACGTATCCAATAGCAAAGTTCGATGCATCGATATGCACATAAAATATAAGGTCCCAATCAATTGGTCTTAGAATTGGTGCGCTAGCTAATGCCTACTTCAATCGATCATATGCTTCATGCTGGCGTTCCTCAATCCATTCAAAGATAATGAGTAGCTTGTATAATAGCCTGGCGATTTTAGCATAGAAGATTATGAAGCGGCGGTAATACCCAACATGGCCCATAAATCTTTGCACACCTTTGTAATTAGTGGGTGGTGGTAGTTCCAAGATCAACTTGACCTTACTGTCATCTCTGGATATACCATTCTTAGAGATAATGTGTCCTAATATCACACTGTGTTTGACCCAAAATTGGCACTTTAAAGTGTTTAGGGATATACGATATAATCGACATCGCTCAAACACCTTCCTTAAGCAAGCCAGATGGTTTGTCCATTGAGAGTGTGCACACAGATCATCAATGAGTACCTCCAACCACTTCTTGAAGTAGTCTTTGAAGGTTGTGCACATTAATCGTTGGAATGTTGCTGGGGCATTGGTGAGACCAAAAGGCATGACTTTGTAAGCAAACATCCCCCACATTGTATTGAAGGCTATCTTATGTTGGTCTTCTAGTGCTATAGACACTTGATTGTAGCCTGAAAATCCGTCCAATGGTCTTTCCTAGTAGCTGCGTTGACCTTTTTATGATCAACACATACCCTAAGTTTCCCATTCTTTTTTGGCACTATTACGATTGGTGACAACTAATCCGTATGTTCTATCTCATAGATGAAATCCGTAGTAATGAGTTTATCGATTTCCTCCTTTACAATTGCCGCATATTTAGGATTTATTTGGTATGGTTTCTCCCTGGTTGGTCTTGATCCTTCCATGATTGGGATCGTATGTTGTACCACCTGAGGTGGTACACCCTTCATCTCCTTGTAGTTCTAGGCAAAACAATCCTGAAACTCCTTAAGGAGAGTAACGAGCTCATTTTCTTCAACCGAAGTCAAGTCTTTAGTGATATAAACAGGTTTGGCTTCCTCCCTTGGTCCCGCAATATCAACTTCCTTGACTTGAGCTGGGCCATCATATGATGTGGACAACCCATCTTCCTTAACTCTTTTTGTTGTCAGTTGGACCACCTTTCGTTCGTCAATTGTGTAGGTTTTGAAATGGTCTGGTATTGAAAGCAGGTCTGGTTGATCCTCATTCTCACATTTTGTTTTAGCCATAACTTTCATGGCCTCTTGCTCAGCTTTTGCCAAAGCTTTGTTTCGTTTTCGACGCCTGGCTTTCGTAAGCTTAGGCATTTTCGATTCTTGAAAGGATGACTTCCTCCCTATGTTTCCCTTCAAGTGATATCTTACTCAATTCCTCACCCCAATTCTTAGAAAACTCATCGTGTACCTTAGTGGCTTTGAGGTATCTGATCCACTGGGCATTCGTGGGTATTCTTTGTCGTAGGGCATTTCGTCGAGCAATATATCATTTTTGCTTTCGCCATCTTCTAAGGCGTTGGGCACTGGTACGGCCTTGTGATCCAGTTCCTTCTATGCTAGAGACCTCCTCTTCTGATTCCTCATCAATGGTTTGCCAATTGACCATACAAAGAGAGGTAGTGGAAATAGTTCCAGATTCCACATATAGGGTTCCTTGGGGTTGCATCACATCTATGGTAGCTAGCATATGCATCCAGTTTTCATTGAAATCCGAAGGAGAAAGATGCATACATTTCTGTTTCCTCTTCCTCTTTGGAATTTTCCACCGTGGGCTGGCATATTTGTACGGATGTGGTTCGCTCGATTGTGACCGAATCATTACCGAATCATTACCGAATAGTTGCCCTTCCATGGGGTGTGCTCTCCATGTTCTCATATCTATCTTTAAATTTTTTTTCTTTTTGGTGGAACTGGAAGGTTTTGGGCCCTCCTTCACATTAGTTGGTGCTAAGGCTGTAGGTTTGAGACTCATGGACGTTGTTGATGATGAGGTTCGAGTCTCTTGCAGATTGACATTCGATGATGAGGCTTTTGAGCATATTGTCATCTCCTTTGGTGAGGTTTGTTGATAAAGAGGCATCGGCTCCGGGGATTTTCCTTTGAGTTCCTTGTTAAAGATAAATGGTTTCACGTGGGGAAGTTTTTGAGGAATAGTTGCAAACTGAGAGGTTTTGGCATTGAACTTTGTTGGTGAGGATGGAGTTGAAGGAGTAGATGCTTTATCGGAGTCGCGGTCGTTGTTAAAGATAGATAATTGTGCGGGGGGGGGGGGGAGTTTTTGAGGAATAGCTGCTGATTGAGAGGTTTTGGCATTGAACTTCGTGGGTGAATCCCTACGCACATACACTTCCATGTGGTCCGCTCGGTTGTGACTGAATCATTACCAGACAGTTGCCTTTCCATGGGGTGTGCTCTCCATGTTCTCAGATCTATCTTTAAAATTTGTGAATCCCTACGCACATACACATGATCTAATGCCCAATTGTGCACCAATTTGGATTCCCCGATGATGAAGGGTCTCCCCAATATTATGTCATATGAGTCTGGTTGGCGCACAAAGTCCATTACTACAAATGTATGATGGTACGAAACTTAAAGAGTTTGAGTCTCACATTCTCTAAAAGCCCAATGGGCCTTGAAGATGTTCCGTCTGCCATTTTAACGATAAGATCTGCTCTTTTTAGATTGGGTTTTCCCCAGTTTTTCCAACATCATTTTGTGATGATGCTAACCCCCACCCCACCATCCAGGATAGCCAGTGCCTGGTACACCCGTTTGATGAATTGGGATTATAGCATTAGTGTCGTCACTTTCGTAATAACGCCCTAATTGATTAACCAGAATCTTAACGACTCCGGTTGTTCTTTCTGCCAAAGGTGACATAACATCCTCTGTAGTGTCGGCGGTTGGCCTTAGTCCATCCTCTACCCATTCCTTTATGTCTGCCCATAATGTTGGTGAACTTCATAGTAGTTGTCCCAATGGCATTTGCACCACAGAAGTGGATAGTACAGCCGCCACGAGGCTGTCTATGTCTCTGGGTTCTCTGGCAATTGAGGGTTCCTTCCATGTGTGTGTCTCATATCCTTCCCTAGGGAATGAATGCATGGACTCATTCTATGCATCTTCCTCAAACATTCTTGACATCGTGTTTCCTTGAGATTCCTCTTTCGTCTCTTCTGGAATTGGAGTAGGTATGTCCAATTCTCTTTCCCTTGTTGGTTCGTTTCTTGGATACATTGTATCCCTAACCCGGTTAGCCCTTAACTTGGCGTCGTGAAGTCGTTGGCACTCTTCTACTAGGGCCCTGGCTTGTTGGAGCTTCCTTATCTCCTCTTTGGCATTTGGGTATTCACCGACTCCTTTAGGGGTTGATGGTCTTTCCCCTTACGCATCTCTAGGTCAGGCTCTGTTTTTTTTACCACTATTGGGTGGATCCGGTGTCGATCGTATGTTCTTTGGATCCATCTTGGATTGTGACCCTGGTGTCACCCTTACCCACTTTTTTCACTCTTGGATCCATCTTGGATTGTGACCCTGGTGTCACCCTTACCCACTTTTTTCACTCTCCTTCTCTAGTGGCTAGTTTTGGTAGTGGTTGTATCTGCTCAGTTCTTCCCCTTGACCCCCAATTGGGCGTGGGCTCGTGTTAGCACATTGAGTGGCGTGATATGATCAATGCCACATTTAGAACAAGTAAGTACTAGCATGTCATTGGGTGGAACAGTCAATTGTTGGGGTTGGTGCATATGAACCACATTCTTGTTTGGACACTCAGAGATTCAATGCCACATTTAAAACAAGTAAGTACTAGCATGTCATTGGGCGGAACAGTCAATTGTTGGGGTTGGTGCGTATGAACCACATTCTTGTTTGGACACTCAACAATTCAATGTTTTGGTTGCGGTCCACCGCAACCAAAACATTGTAGCGGCCCTCTCCTTATGTTTGAGTTTATGTCCTTACCCTTCCACTGTACCCGTCGTGGTTTGAAACACAGGTATTGGCGTCGTGTTATTCTGTAGGACATAGAATTCTGGTGCGATCTCCACAGCTTCCTCATAGTACTCTCCATTGAGTTTCTACTTCACGCACCATATCCATATCTTTTGATGGCTCTTCAATCAATACTTGGTTGATTTTTGCCTGTGGTGGTGGTTGTGGTTATAGAACATGTGGCGGCAGAGGTGAAGTATCCTGTACACCCGAAACATCCCCCTAGGTAAATAGGAAGAGTTTGGCTGTCTTGCAGCTATAGTGATTTGCACAGGGGGTGCTGGTAAGGCCAATGGAGCTCTAGGTCCCGGTAGCTGTGCTACTGTTTGGAACCTTGGATATCTGCACAAGGAGGTGTCATGATTCCCTAATTTTACATAGTATGCACAATAGAGTAGTGGCCTTGCTCTTAACTGTGGACATTCGGTGGTAGTGTGATTCAATCTGCACATAGAGCACCACACCAATTCTCTACGGGGGTAAAGATGGGTATGCCCTTGCCCAAATATTTCTCTTCCCTCCTTTACCTTTAATTTTTCCAATATTGCATTACTGAGTTCATCCACAGTCATGTTTCCGACTTGCTTGCTCCGAGTTCCAATCTCTTGGTGACTCGAAACACGTGAAGTCATTGTAGCCAAAGATATTATGACAGCTTCCGGTTGTGGCAATTCTAGCATATTATCTTCATATTCAATTGCCAGTTTACAACATGCATCCAGAGTAGCCGGCTAGGCTAATATCAGATAATCATGCATCTTGTGGTCTCTAACTCCTCTCCGGAAGCAAGGCAATAACTGATCACATCAGTTAGCCTTTCCCATAGTTTGCACCTTGAATTTAAGTGCTTTAGCCAAGACACATAGTCTCACATCAACTCCATTTCCTTTTGTTTGATGTTGTGCAGCTGTGCCACAGGACTCCATCTGTTACCACTTCTGGAAAAGCTGGGCACAAACACATTCTTGAGTCATGTGAAGTTAACCTTATCCTCAGGTTTGAGGGTTCGGAACCATTGATGCACTTTTCCTTCTAGGGTCAGTGATAAAGCATGAATCATTGTTACATCACTGATTGGCTTGTAGGTTTCGCATGTGGACTCAAATATCTCTACATGTTGAATAGGATCCCCATCCCCAGAGAATTTTTAAACGAGCTTTGAAGTGATGTGTGGCTTCATTTGGGAGGGTCAGTATTCTAGAGTAGTGCCTAGTTCCCTGACCATTCCTCAGCCCATTTCCTTAGCCATATTCAACAGATCCATCCTTGTGGCTGCATTAAGATCTATGGTTGGATCTGCCCCTTGGTCTTTGAGGAACTGCTCCCCCCTACCTAGACCTCGTCCTCTTCCTATGTTGGCTCTTCTAGGCATTTTTTGGTCTATGTGGGATGGTCTAGCCACTTCATTTTGGAATGGCTCATTAGTCACCTCTGTACGCCTTTGTAAAATTAAGAGTTCCATGTCTTGTAGGAACGTGGGATGATTGATCATCTGCTTGATGCCCTTTTTGGTGTACAGGCGATCTTCCACTTCACCTGCTTCTCTTGGTAGATTATCCCCTTCATTTAGGGTTACAAACCCTTCCTTTACTCTGGCCTTTTCATGGGTTCTAAGTTTGGAATTTCTGCCTCACTTCTACCCATGACTATTTTCGACTCTTTACCCTGTGAATGAAGTAAGTTTACACTTTCCATCTCCTTTTGTTCGTCGGCTCTAGCCCTTCGAGTATCGAGCTCTTGTTTCCTTAAGCTTGATTCTCATAGGTTCCATTCTACCTCAATCTTTTTCAGATCTAATTCTACTTCCTCTAAGGTTGGGAAAACTACTTGACCAGTCCTGGTTGCACTTTCCATGTCTCTTCTCATTCGGGGGGTGCCAGTGTTTGACAGCCTTAAATTTGAAGTTTGGATAGGTACTTCTTGCCTTGGACCAAGTCTAGCACTGGTTGACGGACCCATGCCCGTAGATTGCGCTTCTTCTTCTTCATTGTTGGATTGGAGACCAAAAAATCCTCGGGCTATATCAATGATACCGCTGGATTTGGTAGGGGAGGGTGGTTTCTCCTCTTCCCCAAACCCAGAGTATCTCAGGCCTTCTTCCATGGATTCTTCACTACTAGTTTCAACGGTGGTCAGATTCCTTAAGACACTCAATGAGTGCTTATCGAGTGGCATGACCCCACACTCTTTTGATAGGAATATCCTGGGTGATTTGATGCATATCGTCAGGTTTGAGGTCGTCTCCGATGAGTTTTCCCAGACCTTAAGTGCATGTGAATATGATTTGATAAGCTTATTTTGCTGCCCCAATTAAATTTTGGTCAGCTTCTGTTGACTCGTTTTTGAGGCCGTGAGATTGTAGAGAACAGTTCACGGCGTGAAGTATCAGAAAACAGTTCACGTCGCGAACAATTTTTTGCACTTTCATGTGTTTAAAAGTTTTTCTTTGGACTCAGAATTCCACATTACCTTGTTATGATTTTCAATGTTCTCAAGACTTCCTTAGCGTTAATCCGACAATACCAGGTTCGTGAGTTGGATTAAGGCATGAAATTGCAAAAATAGTTTACACTGAGAAGGGAAAAGGTTTCACGTTGTGAAAATCAATTGGTTCACGTTGTGAACTGAAAATGGTTCATGCTGTGAAGGGTTCAAAAATGGTTCACGTCGTGAAGTGAAAATGTTTCATGCCGTAAAGTGCTTTGAAATAGTTCACGTTGTGAACGATTTTCTACACTTTCATGATTCTTAATTTGTGTTTGTCAGACCCCGTGGTGTCAGAGGTGTCAAGATAAGGCTATCTATTTTTAGTAAGGTAATCCTGTGAATTGCAACATTAATCACGGCGTTGATGCCGGGAGCATTTCACGGCGTGAAGTTGTAGAAAAAGGTTCACGTCATGAACTATTTTTTTGCAATTTCACATGGGAACTTCTCGCATCAACTGAGGTGGTTTTGGGTGCAAAATACTTAATCCAACTGCTTCCAAGATGATTGTGCCACACCTAAGGAATGTAATACAAGCTCAAGGCACAATCAATGGCTCGTTATTTTTTACGGTTTTTATAAATTTTTGAAAAGAAAGAAAAACAAAACACCACCCTGCTCGTTCACGTTGACGATTTCGGTGATGCAAACATCAAAATTAACTAGAAAAAATAGTGAAGCTCTCTTCCAAGACCACTCCACCACACAACTACACAACAAACACAACTAATTACTCACGATTTTTCACTTCCACTCAAATCTTATCCATTCATTTCCAACACAATTCCCCTTGAGGTCTCCAAGCTCACTTGAGAAGCTTCAATCCTCCAAGCTCCATCTCTGCGCTTTCACCGTAGAGCCGCTCACACCATCACATATGGTAATCACTCTCTCTCACTCTTCAACATAAGCATGTAACATACAAACATAGAAGAGGCACAAGTGCTAGAATGCTCTCTCTTAATCTCTCTCTCAAGACACAAACAAGAGCTCTCCATAGCACAAAGGGGGATTGTGTCCATTCATTATGAGAAAATGCCTTATATACAATTGGCCCTTATTCACACTTGGGCACCTAAAACTTACTTAACTAAGGCCTTGGGTGGCCAATATCTCATAATGTACAACTTTTATAGTGCCTTCGCATGACACTTAATAATGTCCTCAAATGGAGGAGCATATTTGTTAATCCAAAATGGAATTAACATCAGAGTACCTCAAATGTCTGCTCAATACATGTGCAAACTTACTAAATTAACCTATAGGTCGAAAGTTGTAGGCAAAGTCGGTTGACACAAAACCTACAAGTGTAGAATTTGCTGACGTGGAATTCGTAGGTCAGAAGCAAACGTGGCATTAACAAGTCAGAAGCTGACGTGGAATCAGGAGGTTGGAAGCTGACATGGAATCAGTAGGTCAGAAGCTGGCGTAGAATTAGCAGGTCAGAAGCTGACGTGGAATCAGCAGGTCAGAAGCTGATGTGGCATCAATAGGTCAAAATTTGATGTGGCATAAGGAGGTCAGAAGCTGAAGTGGAATCAATAGGGTGGAATGGGTTGATGTAGATTCTACAGATCAGAGTTTGCAGATGGAAGCGACTAATGCTAAATCTACAACCCAAAGGCCATAATCAAAATGCAGAAATCCAAAATCCAAATGCCGAATGCGGAATGCCGAATGTAGAGTGTTAAAGCGGAAGGCCGAACGCGAAAAGGAGACTGCTGAATGTAGAAAGATGAACACTCTGGGCCGTCGACCATCCTTAGGTAAACCCGACCAAGAAAGTAAACTTGGCCAACTGCTGAATGTGAAAAGTTGAAGGCTGAAAGCTGATTACCTGAATGCGAAAAGCTGAAGCTGAATGCTGAATGTGGAAAGCCTATAGTTGAATGGCTGACCATGCAGAGCTGATGAATGCAGAAGTTCGATGCCGAAAGTTAAAAGCCGAAGGTTGAATGGCTAGCCAGGCAAAGCTGACAGACGTAGCTGAATGGCTGACCAAGCAAAATCGACATATGTAGAAGTCCAATGTCGAAAGTTGAAAGCCTGTACTGAAACAACATGCAACAAAAAAACTAGTGGGAATCGATGGACATGGATGTCCGATGCTGAAAGCTTCTTACTTGAGCTGAGTGCAGTGTGAGGGCATGCCCATAATGTGCAATATAGCATAAAGGAATGACACCAATATACAGAAGGAGACAGAAACCCTAAAACTGTGTAAAGTGCGCAATGCGAGTGTATCTAGGATGTATGGTGGCTACAACTAAGCTTTGAAACCAGGCTCTAAAAACATGGCTTTGATACTAATGTTGAATAAGGGAGTAGATGCTTTGCACGTGCGCGCGCGCACACACACACACACACACACACACACACACACACACACACACATGCACACATAGTCGCACATGCACACACATGCACATAGTCGTATCGAGCTCAGAGAGCAAGAGAGATGAGATGTGATAGCTGGAGGTACTCGATGATAATAAGAAATGAGTGGAGTAGAAGGTACTTGTAGTCCTAGGGCTGACGTGCCCAACACACTAGAGTGTGTTCACACAGGTAAAAAGTGTATAAGACTAGTCACACCAAGACTTACCAGAGGCCAGAGGCTAACAGTTACAATAACAAATTTGAGTGCTCAATCAGTTGCTACTGAACATCAAACCCACAATGCCATACATTCACATTTGCTTCTTCACAGCTTTCATGGAAAGCTTCACAAAATAATTTTCTCTTACTTGGGGCAGCCACTTCTTTGCTTCAATCTCTCTAAAAATACATGTAATCCGCAGAGGAGGACCATAATCACTTAAGAATAAGGCCAAGCTCTCAGATCTGGTTGATTCATTGTGCTCCATAGCTTCTAGCTTCTCTCCACATAGCTTCTTGCTTCTTTATAGCTTCTTCTTCCCTCTTTCTCACAAACCCTAGAATGAGAGCAATGTAAGCTTTGATACCGTGAAAAAAGAATAGAAGGGCATACAAAAGACACACTTAATCACTCATTGCTCTCATTTTATCAACACACACCAAGTAGAGAAGCTTTATAGCCTTACTTCATTTTCTTCCACACACTAATGCTATCCACTAGTTCCCGATGAGCTTGCGTTCTCAACAAGCCCATCGCTTGTTCACTTTAAGCTTCTCAGGTTTGTAGATCCTAAACTTATTGGAAAATTTTTGAAGCTTATTTGGATCAATAAGGACCATTTGTGATTGCAGTTGGGTAGCACCTCCCACACCCACTGTAGCTTGAGAGGATAGGACCACTAGTGTTTTGTTCCATTGCAAGCAAGTCCATGACCAAATTGGTCAAAAGGAGAAGCTTCCATGTTTTCTGTCAAATAATTTAAAGAGGTTTATGTGTAAATCATATTCTTTTAACCCAAAAAACAAAGCTTTAGCTTTCTTCTCTATTTTTCTAAATTTTTATGCAGTAAAATTTGAGAAAATTTGGACATAGCCTTCCCAAGTTTCCAAGCATAAAAAATTAACCAAGCTCCATGTGCTTCTTATAGCAAAAACCATATACAAGTTCAATATATTGACAACACAATTATGCATATCCAAATGTACAATTTCATCCCACATAACCATAAATAATTTTTTTTAAAACACAAATATATGTGATAGTGGCAACTTGCTTGTCTAGATCACACAAGTAGTTTAATAAACCATCATATATGTAGCTAAAAATACACATTTTCACCCGCACAAAAAGTGTGAAACATGTATTTTCAAGTTTTGAAAATGTACGAACGATTTGGTTTATAGAGGGAAACATATTATCATAGATGAGCACTTTCATTTATAAAAGTGGAGGATAGCACTTTTAGCACTTTTGTTCTTGAATGTGGAGCAAAGCAAATTGTTATAAAGCAAGATAACAAATTATAGCAATGTACTTACATTTTTCTTGCTTGTTCTAAAGTTGTCACGTATATCACTGATCAAAGCATTCTTGCATGTTCCAATGATCAAAGCATTCGTCTTGTTCCAAACAATCTCTCAAAATTCTTCTATGTTAGAGGCTTCAATGATTAGAGCATCCGCCTCATTGCAGGCAATCTCCCAAAATTCTACTAGGCGCATTTCTAAAATTGTCTATGTTTCTTTATAGCAACACTGAGAATGATTTGTTGTTGATGCTATGCACACATTGATTTGTATATCCCATGCTGTTTCAAAAAGCATTAAAAATAAGATTGCAACAACAATGAGAATTAATCATTCAATTAGCTAGCACACCACATGTTTAGGTTTGCACAATTGGATAAATTGTGTTATATCTACTCCCAAACTTCTCAAAATTTTCCAAGCATTCTAGTTTTTTGATTTTTGCCTTTGCCAAAAATTGTTCATTTTATCCTTGGGCAACCATTTATATGTATATTTGCCATGGCTGCAACGATGGGTGGTTGTGTGTCATTTCGAGGCACAGTGTCACCCTCTCTCGCATGCAGGTCATCAAATACGTGTTGTGGTGCTGGTCTGCCTAAGCTCGCGGTGGTCAGGGCGATCGTCAGGCACAAGGACGAGGGTGAATTCAGGACAACACCCATCATCGACCCCAGCTCTATCGATGTCCCCGTGCACACAGTGACCGTACACGACAGGACAACTGGCGCCGTACACCAAGTTCAAGTCCCTGAGGTATTGCTTGAATTTATTGGACATAAAGCTTGATATGGGTCTGTTCATGAAGTTTATTTTGATGTAAACCTGATGCTGATCTGTGCATGAAGCTCCATTTGAGATAAAACCTAATGTCGTTCTTCTCATGAAAACTTATTCTGGCATAAAGCCTCATGTGGGTCTGTTCATTTTAAACTCATTTTGACATAATGCCTGATGTGGTTCAGATTTTTTTTAAAAATTCTTACGCTTATGGTATTGGTCTTTTGTACTAAAGAATTTCGGATGGAAATGACCAATACAGGACCAATATATACTTCACACAGCAGAGTATCAGAATATAAATTTACCATTTTCATGTCGACATGGTAATAAAGCCTTGACACTTATTTCATAAATTTTTTCACTATGGGTCAATATAGCTCAGAAAGAAGAGGAAATGCCTCTTGAAATGATCAATTACAACCTTCATGTGTTAGGCTGCTGTACTGCATGTGCTGTGCGAGTCAAATCTGGAGAGCTTTATCAACCACAAGCCCTTGGCATTTCTCCAGAGCTGAAGGCACAGGTTTGTTACTTGGCATTATTTGACCATTTTCATTTCCCAACGTGGGTGTCTATCAATGTATGTGGTAGACCAAACCGTCTTACGAGAGTCTCAATACTGTAATTAAAGATCCTGGAGCATTTTCTAAAATCTCATCAAACAAAGATGTGAATATGCAATCATAAGTAGGTGCAATTATATGAGAAAAGCGATATAAAGTATTGGCCAAGTGCTCTAAAGCTGTAATCTCACTCTTCATTATTGTGATGAGGTTTTGAAAACAGCTAAGAATCTCAGAATTAATAGTACACATGAACAATTCACAAACAAGAAACTGAATAATCCAAAGGGCGGTGCAGATAGAGATGCTATGTACACCACACTAGGGACTAGCAGAACTGTACTAGTCTTGTTGCACGTGCCATATTAGGCAAGGACTGTGCACTGATACTAAGTCACAAAGATAGTAAATCAATACTCAATTGGTATTCTCTGCTGAATTTGCAGTCTGAACTGGAGTTGGACTGCAGATGGGGCCTGCTATTTTCTCTTCCACTGTGCTGGAGGGCTGAATGAAAACTGATGAAGAAATGGGAGAGGGTCCATAGTTTCTCTTATGGTCCCGATCTGTTCATTTTTGTAGACCACTGCAGAACACTTGCGCCTATGTGCTAGGGTTTTCTAGAGATAGTAAGAAGAGTACAGTGGAATCACACATACAACACACACAAGAGTCCTAAACGTACAAGAAAGAAGTAATACAATTGAAAATCAAATACAAGATGTGGCGGAGAATGAAGACGTCGAATCACAGCCCTCTGACCTATTGCACTCTTGGCTAGCACTTCGCCTATAGAGAAACATCTGTGAAATCCAACATTGAGGAAAGCAGAAGAATATGATGAGGGCTACCCACATATATATATGCACCAATTCTCCTAGTCGGCCAGCTCCACCTAATTGCCGTGTCATCAGTGCCATGTCATCATTGCCAATGCCATGTGTCACTTGTGCTGTTTGACTCCACCACGTGGCAATGCTGCATGTCACCTATGCTGTTTGACTCTGTTTGTTGGTTGCTATCTAATGTCTGGCTATGCCCTGCATACTCGTAGGTGTATCACATTCTCCTCTACTTGCATTGTTGCTGTCCTCAGCTGCACGGTGTTCATATAAAGTGCTCTTCCATGAAGGAAAAGATCCAAGCAACACTCATCCATGATACCCAAGATCCTGAACACCGTGAGACCACTTTGCGTCCAGCGAAGGCTCACATTCCGTCCTCGTCGCGTCGCACAAAGACCTGCAACAATAAAGAAACTTGGGGATGACCAACTTCCACCGGATGGAGCACTTTGCGTCTGTTCAATTGTCCATGAAAAAACACTTCAAACCAATATCCTTTGGTAGCCAACGAGAAGAACAATCCAGAGAATGGACAAGCATCATTGCTCTCCAACAGGGTGAGGTTTTGATGGAGGGAGTAGCGAAAAGAAATCTTTTCCTACCTAGATTAGACCTAGGCCAAGTCTTGTGCAGATTCTACCCTACATGTAGCCTATGCTACAGGCATAAATGGGATGAAACCCTAAAAACAGAAACCCTAATTTGGTTTTTTCACTTTCTACGTTGAATCTAGGATTGAAAACACTGTTGCTAGGTTTGAACTCTGAGAGCCCTAATTTTGGCCTACAAATCCTAAAACGTAAACCCTAATTTCAAAAGCCCTAATTCAACGTGCACAAACTGTAAGCTAAGAGCTGTCCTAGGATGACCTAAGGTTTGATACCAATGTAACATGCATTGCGGAAGCGTGTTCATGATTAATGCTAAGCAAAGCAGATTAATGCTAATCCTATGTTTAGCAAAGACACAGAAGAGAAGGGGAGATAGACCTAATGTACTGTATGCTGCCAAAACATGCTATATATACAATGATTGTCACGTGCATCCCACACTTGGATGCCATGTAGACATATTTGAACAAGAAGGTGCAAGACCAAGACCTGGAGTGGAAAACTGGTTCCATGTGAGCCCAGTCCGGGACGAGTCAGCCAGGGGTCCACTCCATTCGTCCAAGGTCAGGTGTGCATTGTCCTGCACATGAATCAGTGCCAGTCCGCGCTGTGAGTCTCCCTCTGAAAACTGGTTCCATGTGAGCCCAGTCCGGGACGAGTCAGCCAGGGGTCCACTCCATTCGTCCGAGGTCAGGTGTGCATTGTCCTGCACATGAATCAGTGCCAGTCCGCGCTGTGAGTCTCCCTCTGGAATGATGTAAGTTGCTCTATGTGTTTGGTTTGCAACCAGATGTGACTGTGTAGATGTAGGTTTGCATTAAGTTTGGGCATGGGAAAGGCTATGAGCCACCCCAAGGGGGCCAGGAATGCCCCAGGCCTTGCCCACTAGCCCTAGTATGGGCTGGGCAGGCAGTCGGCTAGCCTAAGGGGCATGGCCAGGTAGCCGATAGGGCCTTTGGGCTAGCCCAGCCAGGTGGCTAGGCCAAAGGTAGTCGGCCAGTGCCCAGGGGCTACCCAGCAGCCTGTGCAGGCTTGGACAGCAGTCCACAAGGCGGCCAGGCCAGAACAGAAGGTACAGTGTGAAACGAAGTGACTTTATTGGCATTAAATGCTATTTAAAGCTGGTCGTGGGTCTTTTTCAGCAAACTGACCCCAGATAGCTAGCCGACCAGGTCTAGGAAGGGGGTATATAAACCCAAGGCATTATTCAGTCCAGGCCATCTCATAATTCACAAGGTGTTGAAGCTACTCAAGGGCTAGGACAGCCAAGGGAGGAGCTAACACAAGGGTGAAGGTTTGAAGGTCAAGGGCAGAGATGTATCTTAGCCAAAACAGGTTCAATCAGTCGTTTATTTTCAGATTTTGCATCATTCTAATAAAAGAAAATACACCATTCGTGGTGGGGGCCCTACAGAGGGTATTCGGGACCCAATACCGTGTCCTCTTCTCCCCCCCCCCCTCTCTCTCTCTCTCTCTCTCTCTATTTTTTGCACATCTATATTCAATTTTGTGCGTTATTCTCATCGTGAAATGTTTGCTGATTTTTGAGCATTGAAGTTACCGATCTACCGCGAAGCTCCCGCATGTTACAATGATCTTGCTGATTCACAGCTTCGTGCAAATGATCTTGATGATTCATAGCTTTATGATGCATACCAAAGATCCCTGCAACCCTCTACTTGCAATCGGACAAGAGAAGCTCCTGCTGATCCACCATTGTGTCCTTGCTGCCTTGCAGACTATGACAAATGAATCCTCTTGATCTTTGAATGATGATTCTAATGAATGCCTAATGATTTTATAGGGAAAAGGTATGAATTCGTAATCAAGTCGGTTTTGCCTGTTTTTCCTACAAAACATTGTCCAAAAAGTCATATTTTGTGTCCAAACTATGCCTTAAAGGTGTACCAACCATTGGGCTATGTCTTGGGCACTTTTGGGAGCTTGTAGGGCTACAAAATTTGCTCTAAATCTGCCCATATTTTTGCTAATGAGAATATATATGTCTATCAGCATCGGGATTAACGGACGCACATGACAACACAGGGTTGATCACTCTTGCATTTCAGTGAGGCATGGCTATCATGAGCTCACTAGTGTTCAAAGGCACACCTCTGCTCGCTTGTCCATCAGATGTTCATGACGTCAAGCTTAATCTGTCAAGACAACTCTGTCGTTTATATTGCCCATCCAATTGTTGAGCACCTCTGAATAGCTCCGCCTGCTTCTGTTGGCTCTGCTCCTCTAGTCAAGCCCATCTATGCGGACATGTGCTGCCCGCGTGGTTGCTCTTGATTACCTTTCCTCACTCCCCTCCAGCTTGACAGTCTACACCCGACTGTGCATTGGCCAACGTTGAGCTTCCCAACCACGTGCCATCAGTATAGAAGCTGCCATTGGTACATCCCTTGACATAGTATGGAAGCTGCCATTGGTACATCCTTGACACAGTATGGAGCAATCCCTTGAAGGGAGGAGGGGGTGTTGGGATAAGGTCTTTTTGACATGTGGGAGATTGATCGTAGTAAAACAACCTTAGGCTTAACTAAACTTCACTTAGAAACACTTAAGAGAAAGAGAATGGTTTCAATGCAAGTGCAATGCAGCTATATTATATGCAATGTTTACAACTGAGATCTATGAATAGATCTATGCTTGTCCTAAATGAATATCCTTCTCAGGAAGAGAGAGATATGTTGATGAAGATGACGACTGAATGTTCCTTTCTCCAATGCTGAGGTCCACCCTTTGGCTGATGGCTTTCCTCTATGTAGGAGGCAGGAGGATGAATTGAATGTTGACTGTATGCTGATTGATTATGTTGCTGATGATGCTGAAGGCTGAACTGTTGACTCCCCTTGCTACCTAGGAAGGAAACGCTGAGAAGATGCCAGATGAGATGAATGATTGATGCCCTTTTGCTTATATATGATATGTTGCTGCTGGCCGGGCAGAAGGCTATTGTCGGCCAAGTCTCCATGACTCATAAATGCTGGAAAAGCCCTATTAAATGTTGTCAGCTGGTTCTCAGGCCCCGACCTCATGTGATAAATGCTCTAAATGCCTTTAATGATTTATGTACGTGCTCTAGGTGCTGTTAACAGCCCCATACACATGTTGTACATGCTGTGATATATGTTGTAAATGCCTGGATAATACTTGATGCTCATGAATGCTATTTGCTTAATGCTTATGAATGCTACACCGACTGGGTGTACACGTGACAGTCCTGCCTATGTGTTTATGAATGTTAAGTATTTGATTAGCTAGAATGGCCACGTGGCGCCCTAGTAAAGCATGCTTGCACGTGATGTATCCTCTTGCTTAAATTGATGGCAAGAGGTGCATTGCCTCAAAATGGCTTGTACTTCTTGAAGAAATCCTCGTCTGACTACATGGTTTATTGATGTAACATGCGGAAGCTTCGGAGAAGATCGGTAACTTCAATGCTCAGAAATGAGAGGACACAGTATTGGGTCCCAAATACCCTCTGTAGGGCCCCCACCACGGATGGTGTATTTGCTTTATTAGAATGATGTAAATCTGAAAAGAAAATACAGAAATCTTGACCTTTCTTGGCTGAGAAAACTCTGCTCTTGACCTGCAGTCCTTCACCCCTTTGCTGTAGCAACTCCTTGGCTTGTCTAGCCCTTGTTTGCCTTGGCTCTTGGTGAAAAATGAGATGAAACAATGGGATTGTGGGCTCCTCTATTTACACTACTCCAGGATGAGCAGTCGGCCAGCTTAAGTCCAGTCGGCCAGCACTGATTTGTCCTACGACTGATAAATCAGCATTTAATGCTAGAAAAATCCCATAAAAGCTGCGCTTCTTTCTCTTGTTGGCTGGGCATTAGGCGCCTGCTTTAAGCCAGGTTTGGGCATTGTTTCTAGGCTGTTTGGGGACTGGGCAGCCTGTATGGGCTGCCCCATACTTGCCCTACACCCCTCCTAGGGCTAGATAACCAGTCGGCTACCCCTGGCCTGCCCCTAGGGCTGTCCTACAGCCCCTCCATGGCTGGTGGGTTCAGCCAGGGCCTTCTTGGCCCTCATGGGGGTGGTTTCACACCATCCCCATGCCCACACTAAGACTTGGGGTAGCCCTATGGGATGGCCCCTTGTTCTAAAAGCAAACCCTAACTAACTACTCAGTGATCTGGCGTCCAGTACCATACCAGATACACAGAATCCCTGACATCATTTGAGAGGGAGACTCACAGCGCGGACTGGCACTGTTTCATGTGCAGGACAGTGCACACCTGACCTTGGACTTATGTGCAGGACAATGCACACCTGACCTCGGAGGACTGAGATGGATCCTTGGCTGACTTGTCCCGGACTGGGCTCACATGGGACCAGTTCACCATCTTAGGTCCTGCACCTTCTGTACAGATATGTCTACATGGCATCCAAGTGCGGGATGCACGTGACAATTGATTCCTTGGTCCTTAAACTTGGTCAAGAATTGGCACTTCTTGTGTCGGTGCCATATTTGAAATGGTGCAAGACGACTTGTTCCAGTTCTAGGACTTCTACCTCGTTGACAATGCTTGGTTGCTGTTCATTCGATAAGTCCAATTATGGAGGTCCCATGTACTACTTTAGCCAACTAACATTCAGTATTGGATGCATAGTCCAATTGGGGGGTAATTGGATGTTGATCTTCTTCTCTCTTGGGAAGGGCCAAAGCTTTTGAATGACTATCACTTGCCGACTTTCTTGAGTCGTTTCATGATTTTGAGGTACCCAATCTTCTTTTGAGAAGTTGATGGGCACACACTTATCTTATCCGGATAAGAGAGTGTTCACACACCTATAGGCACACTTACACATATATGAGGTGTTCACACCTATTCAAACACATATAGATGGTTTTACACACATATTGATAGGTACACCGGGTGGACACACAGGACACAAGAGACTCCGAAATACTCAACACGCATGTCGACTCTCGAGGAGATCAAGCCCCTTGAGGCTTAGCGAGGTAGGGTGGAGGGTGGTAATGGTGGCTAAAGTAGTCCCTTTCCTACTAAGTGCATTCATGACTGGATTTGAAGTACATGCAATATTCTCGATCATCCCCGCCAAGTTGTTGAAAAATTTGACATCAGTGGACTTGGCGATCACTCTGCTAGGCACTTGGCATGGTCTGAAGCTAGTTTAAACTTTAGTGTCTAATGCTCTGTGCGAACTATGAATGCATGCCCATAAAAGAGGCGCTTTCAATGCATAAGGGCTTCTGTAGAAGACTCTATGAAGCTGTAACATGCAGATGCTTTGGGGGAGATAGGTAACTTCAATGCTCAGAAATCAGCACACTTGTTGCGACAAAATTAATGCACAAAACTGAATGTAGATGTGCAGAAAAATAGAGAGAGAGAGAGAGAGAGAGAGAGAGAGAGAGAGAGAGAGATGGAGAAGAGGACACAGTATTGGGTCCCGAATACCCTCTGTAGGGCCCCCACCACGAATGGTGTATTTGCTTTTATTAGAATGATGCAAATCTGAAAATAAAAGACTGACTGAACCTGTTTGGCTGAGATAGATCTCTGCCCTTGACCTTCAAATCTTCACCCTTGCGTTAGCTTCTCCCTTGGCTGTCCTGGCCCTTGAGTAGCTGTAGCACCTTGTGAATTATGAGATAACTAGGACTGAATTATGCCATGGGTATTTATACCCCTTCAGTGTGCTGGTCGGCTGGTATAAATCCAGGCGGCTGATTTAAAAGCCTCGCGATTGCATTAATCCAGGCGGCTGATTTAAAAGCCTCACGATTGCATTAAAAAATAGCATTTAATGCTTTAAAATCCTACGCTTCACACCAATGGAGGGCTGGCCACCTATGCGCATGAACTGGGCTGCTGGACAGCCCTGCGCAGGCTGTGGGGGCTGCCCCCCACACAGCTGACTAGCTGGGCAGGGCTCAAGACCCTGTCGGCTGCTTGGCCAGGGCCCCTAGGGCTGGCCTACAGCCCTTCCTGTCCAAACTAGGGCAAGTGGACACAACATGGGGCCCTTCTGGTCCCTGGGAGTGGCTCTAAACCTCCCCATGCCCACTACATGAGCCTTAGGATTGGCTCTGGGGTAGCCCTATGGGCTGGCCCCTATTCTACATGCAAACCTACATGTCAACACAGAGGTCTGGCATCCAGTATCATACCATATACACAGAACCACTGACATCATTCCATAGGGAGACTCACAGTGTGGATTGGCAGTGCTTCATGTGCAGGACAATGCACACGTGACCTTGGACGCATGTGCAGGACAATGCACACCTGACCTCGGGTGACTGGAATGGAACCCTGGCTGACTCGTCCTGGATTGGGCTCACACGGGACCAGTTTTCCACCCGAGGTCCTGCACCTTCTGTACATATATGTGTACATGGCATCCAAGTGCGGGATGCACGTGACATCCCCTTCTGCTTAACTTGACGGAAGTTGCATAGCCTCCAAATAATCCGTCGATAACGTCAAAAAACTCTTTGTCAAGCCATACCGCTTCGTGGGTCCCTCGGTCCTGAAACTTTGTGAGGAACTGTCTGTGTCTTTGGCCTGAGCCATGCTTGAAGCGGTGCAAAAGGATTTGTTTTGGAACCATAACTTCACCTTCATCAATGATATTTGGTTCCACCTCATCTGTAACTTCTGAAGGGATTGGACCTGCATATGGTTTTAACTTAATGACGTGGA
Source organism: Cibotium barometz (assembly GCF_041138505.1). Lineage (NCBI taxonomy): Eukaryota > Viridiplantae > Streptophyta > Polypodiopsida > Cyatheales > Cibotiaceae > Cibotium > Cibotium barometz. The sequence goes on along the minus strand of NC_141060.1, from coordinate 10,015,938 downwards.
ACACATCGTGCATAGTCCAACTCGGAGGTAGCTTCAACTTCATTGAAACCTCGTTAATCTTTCTTTGGATGGGGAAAGGTCCGAAGCTGCTGAATGACAAAACTTTGGGCATCGCTTGCCCACTTGTTTCAACCTTTGCTTCATAATTCAAAGATACACCCAATCACCTTCCGAAACCTCGTTAATCTTTCTTTGGATGGGGAAAGGTCCGAAGCTGCTGAATGACAAAACTTTGGGCATCGCTTGCCCACTTGTTTCAACCTTTGCTTCATAATTCAAAGATACACCCAATCACCTTCCGAAAACTTCATATCCCTTCCGTCATTGTTGGCCTGTCGAGTGTAGGCCTCTTGCGCTTTAGCCAACTTGTCTTTTATTATACTGACTCCAAAATCTCCTGGTAAGACTCCATCAATCTATTCGCTTCAGGTACTGAAGACGAAGTCTTGGTCAATAGCGACTGGAATGGTCTTCCAAACGCTGACTCATATGGAGTCCTGCCAATAGCTGAAGAAAAAGAATCATTCAAAACAGCTTGAACTAAAGGCAAATAAGATTTCCACTTACGAGAAGAGCTGCCCTGAACAACTTCATGACACACAGTCGGCCTTTGTAGGAAAGCCAACCATCGCGTATCAAAAGTGGCATGGTCCTGTGGCATCCAATGCCTGTTCCCACTATGTATCGAATTCCTCAGAATTCGCGTACGTGTGCTTCATGTCGTCTGGTCCCATACCAACAAGGTCGAGTCTAGTGGTTTGAATCAAAGTTACTTGTCCCTTCCTGCTCAAAGCATTAGCCACTGGATTGGCCTTTCTTGGAACGTACTCAATCATACCACCAAATTGTTGGAATATCTGGCTCCAGTGGTGCTGTCGGTCACTCCACTGTGTACTTGGCATTGTCTGAATCCAGCGTAATGCCTGACGGTCAGTGCGAACCTCAAAGTCACAGCCATAAAGAAAATGTTTCCAATGTTTCAAGGTTTGTATAACTGCGAGGAGTTCATGATTGTAGACTGAGTAATTCTTTTCTGCGGGCAGTAACTTACAAGACATGTAAGCTACTGGATGACCATTCCGTTGTAATACACCTCCAATTGCGATGCTCCCTGAAGAACATGCCTGGGTTTGCTCTGAAGCGAGCCAGTCGCTCTGCACCCTCTCTGTGAAACTGAGCTCTGATCTCTGTCATCTCTCTCTGGTATAGGCGTGGTGTCCGAAAGCCAAGTGTCCTCTATCTCCTGCGGGCTCTGAGAGTCTCTGCTATCTGGAGAGTAATTCCCTACTGGGCTGGGAGTGGGGTGGATCTCTGAAAAAATGTAGTAATTTGTGTCTCTCGTCCCCCCTCTGGAGCTGTCTGAGCTTGTAATGATGTCTCTTTGTGACGCTGTATGTCTAGAATGAATCTCCCTAGTATGCGCTGGTCTGTTGCCTCAAAGATATGGCGTAGGGAATCTGGCTCTCTGAATAAAATGGGATCTCTCTCTCTGATGGCTGTATATGCTCTGCATCTGCATACATAATGCTCCTCACTCTCCACCTCCTCTTTGCACAATTTGCATACCCTCTCCTCTCGGGGGATCCGTGCTGCTCTGCCAGTCTCGATCTCCAATCGATGTGATGAGACTCTAAGCTGACCAATAGCTACTCGGGAGCCGTGTGGTAAAAAGCCCTCCATGTATCTTACTATCTAGGCCTCTCTATAAATCCATCATAAGTGATACTCATGAAGTGATCTCTGTAGTATAGCATCTTTGGTGGAAGAGGCTGTGTAGGTGATATCCATGTCTCTTGTGTATAGAGCTGCCATAGGTCTATCAGAATACGCAGCGGAGATGATGACGAGATCTGGGAACTCAAGAGCAAAAACGCAGGCAGAAAAACAGCACAAGAGAGAGAGAGATGTAGGCGTGTAACTCTGCTCTGATATACACAGGAAGATCCCGAATATGATACAAATAAGGTATGGGGGCTGGGGGCCTATATATACATCCCTGGGAGGGCAGTCGGCCAGCAGATAAAGTGCCCACGATTGCTGAATAGGTCCCACGACTGCATAAATGCAATCGGCCAGCAGATGAATGCCCACGACTGAGGAAATCCAGTCGGCCAGCAGCCCAGTAGCCCACGACTGATGAACATACAGTCGGCCAGCACTGGAGTGCTCCTGGCATCCTCTGGCAACCCTCCCAAGCCTCAAAAAAATGGGGAAAAATAAGGGAAAAATACGGGGAGTGAGGAAAAATGATAAAACACCTCATAAGGGCGGGCACACCCACAACAAAGGCCCTGGTGTATAAATCTAGACAGGAGATGACTTCTAACACCCCCTCTCAGCTCCTGGCTGTGAAACCAACCACTGGGAGCTGGGGTGCCGCCTGAGCAAATCCTGAGAGAGCGACTTCGTGAAGAGGTCCACCGTACTGTCCTTTGTCGAACAAAACTCTAGCAAGATGTCATCAGCAACGATCTGTTCACGAACAAAGTGCCTTTGGATGACCATGGGTTCCTCCAGTGGAAGCCCAAACCTGCAATGTAACCTCCTGCTGCTCCGTAAAACTGCTCCTGGGCCATAAGTAGATCCCCTCGTGTCCGAATCTCCTCCCCAAATTGAGTCACTCCAGACGTGGAGTCGGACTCCATCCAACAATCCCCCTCCTGTGTACAAGAGTCCCTGATCCTTCGCATGCCGCAGAAACCATAGGAAACGCAATCCTGCCTCCCAAAGAGACATCTGCAACCATGAGCTCAATTGCCTCATCAGGAAGCTCCCGTCCAATCTCGTGTCCATCAACCAGATCAATGAACCATACAGCTTCTGAGTCACAGAGACATAACATTGCTCACAAGGATCAACACCTGTTACGGTGCACAAACAAGTCCTGGAAACCTGATGAAACCTGTCAACCACCCCCTCTGAATCCGGAACCACAAAGCCTGGAGAAACCACCTCCTTCTGCAAGTAAGCACCTCCTTCTGCAAGTAAGCACCTGTCACCTGCCTGGCTTTCCGAAAGGTCCCCGTGGAAAGAACATCCTCAAGAACATCCTCAACTACCGGAAGTTCTATGTCCCGAACACTACGAGACATCAGAGCATAAGTGACCTGTTCAGCTTCCTCTGACTGACGAACACAAGAACCACCAACGTCAGTACTGGAAAGTTCCTGCCAACTGCTGCCATCTACTGTCAAGCTATCCACCACCTGGTCTCGGAAAGCCCGCACCTGCAGCGTATCCACACACAAGTGGCCATTACCAGACTGCCACTCATCACAAACCTGAGGACCTGGGAGAGAGAGTGCTGAAAGCTTGTAAACTCCATTCTCCACTCCACCTTCCCAAACCACTTGGCCTGTTGCTTTATCCCGGAGAGCAACAAAATGCTCATCAAACTCCACCGGTACGCTAGTCTTGCAAACCTGATGCACTGACAACAGATGAAAACCAAGTGCCGGAACATACAACATCTGGGAGGAATGCTTCCCCCCTCTGCCATCGGGAACTATCTCCATCCTGCCCTCACTGTGAACTGGGATAGTGGACGTATCCCCAGTAAGAATATGACCAGAACACCTGCAGAGATCTTGTAAACCGGAACGGGAAGGAGTCATGTGCCTGGAAGCACCACTATCGAGAATCCACTCCCGAGTATCCGTTGCGGAGAGTCCTCCAATCTCCTCCCTGCCTGAAGAAAATGAAGCATCGGTGTCCATCACCTCCAGGTGCACAAAAGCCGGAGTCTTCATGATTGCTGCTGAGGAGTCCTCACCCTTCTCGGTCTTCCGCTTGGGACACTGTCTCCAGTAGTGGCCTTTTTTGCCACAATCATTACAGGTCCTCTCTCGCGGTCAGCGTCGGACTTCTTCTCAGAAGACTTCTCCGATGAAGCCTTCCCTTTGCCCGAGTTACGGCCTTTCTACCGTTGGCCAGTTAAGGCCTCCGAACCTCCACCCTGAGGAGGGTTCGTGAATCGTTCCTCCTGGTCCAGGACCATGGGCACAAGCTCCTCCCACGTGATGGTGCTGAGCCTGCCACTGGTAATCAAAGGAGTAAAATGCTGAGTACGAAGAGGGCAAATGTGACAGCAACGTGATGGCCATGTCCTCTGACGATATCTCCTTCCCAGCCTGAAGAACCTCCTGCTGAAGAGCCTGCAGCTTGTTAATATGCTCCCGCATCGTCGACGACTTTGCAGGGCTCATAACCCGCATCTGTACTTCCAAGGAAATTGTCATGTGCACAGTGGGTATCTACCGTGTGCTATACGCATGCAAGACTAGTTTCGAGGCTTGGGGAAGCTTGGAACTAGGCAGGCTGATTGACGAGCTGAGTTAGGGATATACTAACGGGCGGGCACCCAAGTATGGACGGGCGGGCGGCCAAGTGTGGACGCCCGATGACCGGCCAAGAGCCTATAAAAGGGTGGCCAAGGTTAGTTATTGTATATAGAGAGTCTCGCGAGTTTGTGAGAGCTCTATGGTCTTGGAGCCTGGATCTAGTGCAGACGTGCACCTGCTTTATGCAGCCGAGGCCGGCAACAATCTCGAGGCCCGCGAGGGCAGCTCTGTGGCGGTATGGGACGTCGCGAGGAGGAGATTGGTCGGTACGTCAACCTAGTTAGCTCAGCTCGTGGCTCGGTGGGGACATCCAAGACTGTGGGCTCGCCCACGGCTGTCATGGTTGGGAGGTGAGTCAGGCCTGCACCCCCTTTGTTGTTTGTTGTTCGTTTGTTTGCAGGATTCGAGTTTCGAACCAAGATCGATCACGAGGGGATCCGTGGGGATTTGACAATGGTATCAGAGCATACCTCGTGAACGAGCAAGTCGGTAGGTAGAGGAGAAGAGGTCGAAGAACGGTATGTGTTAAAAGCTTGCTGTTTTTTCTGTGCATTCTGCAGTTTTCAGATTTGGTATGTGTTTTTCCTTCATCAAGGACACCCATGTTGATGGGAGATGGTAGGTTGAGTAAGGGTTGATTGCTTTTGCAAAGAAGAGAAGTTTTGGTTGTGCAGTCGCATGTACAGTCGTGAGAGAAAAACAGAAAAAAGCATGTTTCCTTTTCGTTGCTTTTTGGTGCATGAGAGAGAGAGCGCATGAGAGAAGTGCTGGATTGCTTGCAGGCGGCCAGGTTAGTGCACTGGCGGGAGACGCTAGTTTGCTGTTGGCGGTCTTGCAGGCGGGCGCATGGGCCTACGTGGCCAGGCAGCCAGCCCATGTAGGCGCCTAGGCCAGGCGGGCAGGCGCCCAGGCCAGCCCAGGCCTACGCAGGCGCTCCAGCCAGGCAGCGTAGCCAGCCAGGTCTACGGAGCCTAGCGCAGGCGGCGCCTAGGCCAAGCGGGCAGCGCCCAGGCCTACGCAGGCGCCCCAGCCAGGCCAGCGCAGGTTTCGTGCAGGCGCCCGGTTTCCAGTAGCCGACGGGCAAGCGTGCAGGCGACGGCAGGCAGGGTGGCGCCGGCGGGACGACTCGCGCGGGCAGATGGTGACGACAGCATGCGCCGGCGGGCTAATCCAAGCGCAGGAGGGAAGCGGAAAAAAAAACACGTGAGGAAAGCATTCTTTAGTGCTTTCGTTTTTGTTTTTTTTAGGGGGAGTTTAAAATTTTTTTTAAAAAGGTTTAAAAGTCCTCCCCTCTCCAAGGTTTCCAAAGACATAATGTAAAAATTCAATTTCTCCATGATTATAATGAAATTCTTTCAATTAATCTAGGATGATAATTCCTAGAATATGGTAGGAAGTCTTCTTTTTATGCTTTGAATGAAATTATTTTGTGCGTAATTTTTATAAAAATTTTGCCATAGCTCTGCTGCTATGACTGATAAATCTCAATTTTTCTAAGGGATAAAGCTTATCATTAAGGAAATAATTAGAATGGTCTCTAATTGGGTCATCAATCCATAGTGGATTGAATCATCAATATGCATAAACTAAAAGCATAGAAAAAAGCCATTAATTTGGCCTCAATTTTTTTTATAAAGAAACAGCGAATATATATATCCATATATATATATATATATATATATATATATATATATATATATATATATATTAAAAAAAAAATATATATATATATATATTTATTCACGAAAAAAAAAAACACAAAAGCTAAAGCAAAAGCTAAGCCTAGCTTTTCGAGTTTTTTTTGGCTTTTGGGAAACCTTTATAAACCCCCTCACGTGGGCTTCTTGCCACACATCTCTCGAGTTCTCAAGTTCTCAAGTTTTCAAGCTCTCAAGCTCTCAAGTTCGCTCGCACTTTCATTGTGCAAAGATTGAATTTTCTCTCCGCGTACCCTCTTCACGATGTCGACCCAAGAATCAGAGTTGGAGCCCCTCGTGGAACGCGAAGGCTTGCCGGCTACGGAAGGCACTGATGCCGATCTTTTTGACGAGTTTGTGTCAAAATCTGATTTCCAAGAGTTCAAAGTAGCTCTTGAAGCTTCTTCGTCGGAACGTCAGGCACAAATCGCAGCCCAGATGCAGGCTTTGCAGAACTCCATCACTCTATTGACCACTACCCTCTCTACTTTTTCGGGAATGGATACCTTGGCTTCAGCTTTAGGCCCCAATATTACTCCGGAACCGTTCGGGGGCGAGCAAAAGCAGAGAACCAAGGAGATCGTGGACACTTGGCTACATAAGTGGCAAGTTCACTTTCAGTTTCATCCATATGATGATGGAAAGAAGATACAGTTAGCAGCAGGTTTCCTGTCCGGCAAAGCTTTGCTTTGGTGGAAGGAACTGAACCCAAAGCCAATGACTTGGGCACAATTTGAAGATATTTTCAAGAAAGAATTCCTCAAGAAAGAGGATGATTATGATGTTGTTGCCCGGTTTTCAGCTTTGACCATGACCTCGCAACACCTCACTTATGAGGTCTACCTCCAGAAATTTCGTGACTTGCAGATGAAAGCTACAAAGATGGATCCCACTACTCTTTTGGGGTTTTTCGTAGCTGGTTTACCCGACTCGTACCGATTACAGGTTAAAAATAACAAATGCAAAACTTTGGACGAGGCCATTCATTCAGCTCGTATCTATGATGATACGATGGTCTCTTCCAAATCGAAACCCCTTACCGAGCAGGGGAACAAGCATAAAAGAAAGTTCTCCGCACCTATGGCTAACACGAATGAAGGCAAGTCTTCGGACCAACCTTCGAAGAATTCCAGTTTGACACCAGCGAAGAAGAAACGACTCCTTAAGGCTCTGAAGCTCAAGAAGGAAGGACGTTGTTTTATCTGCGAAGAAAAAAGACACATGCGTAACGAGTGTCCAAAGAAAAAGGGTACCAAGTCAAACGCAAGACCCAAGCCAAAGGCAGCTAACCAGTTGTCTTTGACAGGTACGTCAATTATTGTACTTTCTCGTCCTAGTACTTGTTCTGATTGTCTGTTCAATTCTAAGGTATTTGGCATGCATGCCTGGCAGTTCGCATAACTTTGTTAACTACAAACTTGTGCAGAAATTGAGTCTTGATACGACACTTAGCGACCATACCTATGAGGTACGTCTACCTGCGGGCAGACAAGTTTGGGATCGCAAGGTCGAGATGCTTCCAATCCAGATTCAGGACTACAAAGATACTCTGGAATGCTATGTCATGCATCTGGAAAATGTAGACTTGTTATTAGGGATTGAGTGGTTTAAGACTCTTGATGTCCAGATAGATTGGTCTAGTCATATTTTTTCTTTTCAGCATAGGGACACCAAGTATAGTATTTTAGGTGATTGTATTTATCCCTCTCAGGGACCTCTTGTAAATACAATTGATTTTGGAAATATAATGAATTCTTCTTTGTACACCGCTTTCCATTGTGTCTTGATTCCACTTTCTTCTTTTCTCATCCCTTCCATGGATGTGAATGAATTAAGTGTGTTTGAAAGCAAAGAATTACAGAAGATACTTGATTCGTTCCAAGATGTATTTCCTAAGGAATTGCCATCGGGTTTACCACCTGAACGGGCAGTAGATCATCGTATTGACTTGATCCCTGGTGCTCATCCTGTGAGTATTCCACCTTATAGGATGAGCCAAGTTGAGGAAGATGAGTTGGCTAAACAACTCGAAGATTATTTGAGGATGGGCCAGATCCGTCCAAGTAAATCACCTTGGGGTGCACCTGTGTTGCTTAGGAGAAAGAAGGACAATACTTGGAGAATGTGTATAGATTACAAAAGATTGAACAAGTTGACAATTAAGAACCGTTATTCTCTCCCTAGATCAGATGACCTAATTGACCGGTTAGCAGGAGCGAAATATTTCACGAAGATAGATTTGCGTACTGGCTACCACCAGATACGTATTCATGAAAGGCATGTCAAAAGAACCGCCTTTCGGACTAGGTATGGCCATTACGAGTTTCTCGTATTACCTTTTGGGTTAACCAATGCTCCAGCCACTTTCCAGCAAATGATGAACGATCTTTTTCGTGAACATTTGGGGAAATTTGTGGTGGTGTTCCTGGATGATATTTTGATATATAGCCGTACTCTTGAGGATCATGTCAGACACCTCACGATTGTCTTATCTATTTTAAGACAGAATCGACTATATGCTAAGTTGAGTAAATGTGAGTTCTTTATGACCGACATCATTTACTTGGGGCACAAGATCACTAGTGATGGATTGAGCATTGACTATGACCGAGTTCAGAAGGTTTTGGACTGGCCTATACCACGAACAGTGAAACAACTTCGTTCTTTTCTCGGTTTTGTTGTTTTTCTTCGGAAATCTGTACGGGAGTACTCTCAGCTCACACTACCGATGACCGACTTATTGAGAGGTCGTGGACGTAAGTCCAATCAGCCTATCACTTGGAATAACGATTTGGATATGGCCTTCAGACTTTTGAAAGATAAAGTCAAGGAAGCACCTATCTTAGCATTGCCTGATCCTAGTCGGCCTTATGTTCTTGAAACTGATGCCAGTGACTATGCTATCGGGGCTGCTTTATTTCAAGATGGTAGACCGGTTGCTTTTGAAAGTAAAAAGCTAGACGACACTCAATCTCGTTGGCCAACCCTTGAGAAGGAGCTTTATGCTGTGATTCATGCTCTCAAGGTTTGGAGACATTATTTATATGGCTCCAAGTTTGTGGTATTGACTGATCATCAGTCAATCAAGTATGTGTGTGATGCAGATGATTTGAGAGGCAGGAAAGCTCGTTGGGCAGAGTTAAAAAGTTCATGGGAGGATTATCTTCCTATGTTGGAATTTGCATATAACAGTACTAAGCATACGAGTACAGGGTTTAGTCCTTTCATGCTTATGTACGGTTTTCAACCAAGATCACCTGTTACAGTAGGATTCTCAGGACTTCAGCATGATGCAGCACGTAATTTTTTGCAAGATATGCAGGAAATGTTACAAGTTGCAAAGGAATCTATTAGAAGTGCTCAAGACCGAGACAGGTTTTATTCTAATAGACATCGTTCACCTAGAGAATTCTCTGAAGGAACGATGGTGTATTTGCGAGTTCCGAAAGATTCCGAGACTTTACGGACAGGTAGATCTCCGAAACTATCCCCTAGATACTGTGGACCATTTCGTGTTACACGACGGATTGGTTCAGTTGCATATGAATTGGATTTGCCTTCTCATGTGAAAGTTCATCAGCATATGAATTGGATTTGCCTTCTCATGTGAAAGTTCATCCTGTATTTCATGTCAGTAGACTTAAGTACTGGGTGGAGCAGTTCAGTTAGTTACTCCTCAAGAAATTATAGATGTCCAGGACATGACATTTGTTCCGCACGAACCTGAAAAGATTCTTGGATTTCGTGAACGAAGATTGCGTCATACGCTTATCACGGAATACAAGATCAAGTGGAAGGATCGTGTTGAGGAGGACGCTACATGGGAGACATTGACTTCTCTTCAGAGAGATTACCCTGGCTTTTTAGTGAGCCCAGGAGTGAGCTCTTAGAGGAAGGGGAGTATGTCATGTGCACAGTGGGTATCTACCGTGTGCTATACGCATGCAAGACTAGTTTCGAGGCTTGGGGAAGCTTGGAACTAGGCAGGCTGATTGACGAGCTGAGTTAGGGATATACTAACGGGTGGGCACCCAAGTATGGACGGGCGGACGGCCAAGTGAAACCGATCCCGTCAAGTGGGAAAGACTCCGTTGGACACCCACACACTTAATAGCACAACTTTAAAACCACAAATTTGAAATGGACAACTTAAAACAACTTGAAATTTAAATGAAATGAAATGGAAAGATGGACACCAGCACTGGGGCCGGAACGGGCCGACCCCCCCCTCAATATATGATATATTTATTGGGAGTATTTAATAAATACAATGCTCCATGGGTTCCAAGAACCAGATAATGTCCATGTACATATGAAAACAGTACCAAACAAATAGGCTCGAATTTCGATGTAGAAGCTCGAAGCAGAACGACCACTAGTGTGGTCCAATCGCTACGGTCCTGTGCTTTCACTGGACTCCGCGGAGAGTGCCTCAGTGGTGTTCCGAGACCACGCACAAACAGGCGCTCTCGTACTAACGCCTGGCTCTCCCGATCTCAGCACCTTTGGACCGAGGTTCGCCAATATAGCTTGGACAACCCGGCACCGAACGGGTGTGGCCGTAGAGGGAATGAATCCCTTAGCAGATTTAATACAAAGTACTTTATTTAAATCTGAAAATTCACTTACTTGTAGATGGTTGATAGAAAACCAATACTTGTGGTTCGCTGAGGCCACCCTTGTTGAAGAAACAATTGCCTTGTGGTGAACCACCAAGACAGGTACCACCGAAGAAGGCCACAGCCGCCTGCTGTGAGAGAAGGAATACCCTCCGCCTGGCTGCAGCGTGGAGGAAAGATGGTGAGCAGCTGCCTGTAGTTTGTGGGCAACCTTGCTGAAGAAATAGGCGCAAGTAGTGAACTGTAGATGGTGGGCAGCCGCCTGTAGATGGAGGCCCACGACTGTGTGCAGGAGTGAAAGGCAGCGCAGCCTGTATATATGCAACCACCTGCTGAAGGGACAACAGTCGCCTGAGAGATGGTGTAGATGCCTTGTTGAGAGAAGGTACGCAGCAGCCTGTAGAACTGTGAGCGCCGCCGTCAGCTTGAGGGAGAGAAGTTGTACACAGCCTGCAGTACAGAAGGTACAGCCTGCAGTACAGAGGGTACAGAAACAGTTGCAGCCAGCCGCCTGGGGAAAAACAGGTGCAAGAGAAGATGATCGCCGGTTGATGAACATGCGCCAGATAGAAGTGATGGATCCCCACGCTTGAGAGAGAGATTTCTTTTAATAAAATTAAGGTGGAGTTGCAACTAGAGATCTCCACGCTTGCATGTGGGTGGGGAGTTTGGGTAGGTGACCATGCCCACTCCCACACTCACTTAAAAGTGGGGCTCCCCACCTTGGCCCCTAAGTGGGTGCCCAAAGGGGGTGCCCATTTTTTTAATAAAATGTGAACACCTAACCTTATAAAATAAAAGGTTAGATTATAAAACATTAAAACAACATGTACCATATACTTACCACCTGTTCACATGCACTGAAACTCGTCAGAATACAGGGCAGACTTCACGACTCACTGGCAGGCGTCCCCGCTCAGTAAGTAACACGTCAAGCAGGCAAACACACAAATACATGTCATGCGAAAACAGTTTCAAACATGCAAAATATGTGTGCATGTGCAAATAGTAACATGGACATATCTCCCGTTCATGGAACAAGTACAAAATATCTGTCGGCACAAAACTGGCACGACATAAAAACATAAAAACCTGGTCTTCCTATGGAGTGACAGTCCCATAGGTAAGACACAGTTCCAGGCACGAGTTTCCCTATGGTGTGATAGTCCCATAGGCAAAACACGGCACGAATACTGGCTCTTCCATGGCGTGACAGTCCCATGGGTCGAACACAGTCCAGGTCATACACGGGTGGCACTGGTCTGGCTCCCGTCCATACGACACCATCCTGCTAACACACGGGTGGCACCAGTCTGGCTCCCGTCCATGTCAGCAAAATACTGGCCTCTTCACATGAGACACCGGCCTGGCCTCAAGTGAACGAGACGCAAAATACTGGCCTCTTCACATGAGACACCGGCCTGGCCTCAAGTGAACGAGACGCAAAAACTGGAGATGGACCAAATGGTCGGCCAATTGGTGACATCCCCCCGGGCTTCTAAAGAGTTGACCTCAACTGAAAAGCCTCAAGCTATGCCTGCAACAACTGTGGATAATCTGCAAAATAATCGTCATTTACCCACTTGGCATCAATAGGCAAATAATTCTTAAACTTCACAAGGTATCTCCTGGAAAGCTTTCCTGCAGGTAGCTTTCTCTCCTTGTGAAAAACAATCTGTTCTGGCTGGAGGATCTCCTCAAGCTCTTCAATCTCTGGCGGATCTTCTGTGAGGACAGGCTCATCAGGATCTGGCCCCACATATTTCCGAAATAGACTCACATGAAAAGCATTGTGAATCTTCCAATGACTAGGTAAAGCAAGCCTGTAGGACACTTCATTGATCTTGTGAATCACCTTGAAGGGTCCATAATAGCGAGGAGAAAGCTTAGGATATGATCCTTCTCGTCCTGGCCTCTTCCGAAGCCTAGCCTTCTCAAATTTCAGCAATACCCAATCACCTTCTTTGACTTCCATGTCCCTTCTATGCTTGTCAGCAGCCATTTTATGCTTATCCTGAGATCTTGCAATGGCTGTCCGTACCTGACCAAAGGCAACATCCAAGTCACGAACATATTCATCAGCTGTAAAAATCTCATCCTTAGTACGAAGGATGGGTGGCAAGACCACTCTGCCATAAATAATCTCAAACGGAGCCTTTCCTGTGGAAGCATGGATTGTATTGTTGTAGGCAAACTCAACAAGTGGAAGATACTTCTCCCATGCACTCTTTTGATCTGCCACATAACATTTCAACAAATCCAATACGGCTGAATTTGCAGCTTCACTTTGGCCATCCGTTTGGGGATGATAAGCTGATGAAAACTCAAGCTTAGTACCCATATTATCAAATAAAGCCCTCCAAAATAGGCTTGTAGTCCTGGGATCTCTATCCCCAACAATGGATTTAGGCATACCATGATGCTTGAAAATATTAGCAAGAAAAAGCTTTACCATATGATCAGCTTTGATGGTTTTCTTGACGGGCAAGAAGTGAGCTTGCTTGCTAAACCTGTCCACAATAGTCCAAATAGCATCATTCCCATGCTGGGATCTAGGTAAATCCATAATAAAATCCATCGTGATACTTTCCCAAGGTTGCGAGGGAATAGGCAATGGCTGAAGCAAACCTGGAGGCTTTTGCCTATCAAATTTCACCTTTTGGCAAGTAATACATGCACGCACATAAGCCTCAATGTCTTTACGCATGCTTGGCCAAAAGAAATACCTCTGAATCATGCGAGTAGTAGGCATAATACCTCTATGACCAGCATATGGTGGAGCGTGACATTCGTCCATAACCTTTGGACGCAAATCCTTCACCACACATAGGCAATTATCCTTCATGCGATAACCCTCGTTGATAACATAAGAGGCATGTGAATGACCAGCCATCAAATCAGTCCATATATGGCAAAAATCAGCATCCAAATGATACAAATCTCTCATAACAGATAGATCTCCATGAGAGGCCACTGAGACTGCAGCAACATAAGGCCTCCTAGATAGTGCATCGGCCACCACATTTTTCTTTCCTGGAGTATGCACAATCTGAAAATGAAACATGGAAAGAAAATTTGCCATTCTCATCTGCTTCTCTGAAAGCTTTGTTTGAGATAGAAAGTATCTCAAGCTTTGATGATCTGTCTTGACTACAAATTCAGCCCCAAGAAGGTAGTGTTTCCAAATCTTTAAGGCGTGAATTACAGCCAAGAGCTCTTTCTCATAGATATCCATATGGAGCTCAGCATCATGCAATCGACGGCTCTCGTATGCAACTGCATGCCCTTCTTGATTTAGGACAGCTCCTATGCAATCACCACAAGCATCACATTCAACCACGAATGACTTGTGCAAGTCAGGAACAATCAATACTGGACCACATATGATCGCATGCTTGAGCTGCAAGAAAGCATCCTGTTCCTTTGAAGTCCATTTGAAAGCAGTTTTCTTCTTCGTGAGATCATGTAGAGGAGTGGCAATCATAGCAAAATGCCTTATGAAACGCCTGTAGTACGAACATAATCCCAGAAAACTACGTACTTGATGTACGTTTTGCAATTCGGGCCAATTCCGAATAGTCTCTATCTTTGCAGGATCCATTGTAACTCCATCCTTGGATACAATATGTCCCAGATAATGAATCTCTGAAAGGAAAAACTCACTTTTCTTGGCATTGACGAAAAGTTTATGCTTCCGCAACTCTTCGAACACTGTGACCAAATGAGTTCTGTGTTCCTGCTCATTCTTGGAGAAAACCAAGATATCATCAAAGAAGACTCCTGTAAACTTGCGATGGGGTCGGAATATCCTATCCATCATACGATTAAAAGTAGCAGGAGCATTGGTGAGACCAAAAGGCATTACCAAGAATTCATATAATCCGAAGGCTGTCCTGAATGCAGTCTTATGGACATCTTGTGGCACCACGCGTATCTGGTGCTAACCACTCTTCAAATCAAGTCTGCTAAAACAAGCTGAGCCATCAAGCTTATCCAAGATATCATCAATACGTGGAATTGGGAATCTGTTCTTGATGGTAAGCTTGTTCAAAGCTCTATAGTCCACACACATACGGAATGATCCGTCCTTCTTTTGAACAAGAAGCACAGGAGAGCAGTAAGGTGAGGAACTGGGCTGAACCAAACCTTTCTCTAAAAGCTCGTTTACCTGCTTCATGATTTCTTCTTGTTGTGCAGCACTCACTCGGTATGCGGGTTTGTTAGGAGGAGAACTACCTGGCACAAGATCTATGCGGTGATCTTCAGGCCTTTGGGGAGGTAATTCACCTGGCAACAAGTCAGCAAAACAGTCGTTGAATGCATTAAGAAAATTCAGCCTATCATTAGACATAGCATCCACATTTTGATGATTTGGCACAAGACTATCACGCACAAAAACCAAGTACGCTGAAAGACTCTTTTTCATTGCTTTATTAATTTGGATGTGTGATACAACTGGGATGGAATCTCCTTCTTTGCCAGCATCAATAAAATGCATGCGGCCTTTATGCATAAAAGAAATCATATTAGACTTGTAGTCTTTGCGGGGTTCAAGCCTATGATGCCACGGCTTGCCCAACAATACATCACATCCATTCAGTGGAGCAACTAAGAAATGCTCATTATCAAGGTAGCCCTGGATATGGATGCGCAACTTCCGAATCAAAGGGGTAACCTGCACCTCTTTACCAATAAATGCAGCTTCGGCTTCAATCTGAGGTCCCATGTTTTCAACCTCAATACCCAATGCAGCTGCCATTTGCATAGAGATGAAATTGTCGGTTGCACAGTCATCAAACATGAAGAGTGCGGGCTGATCCTTGATTTGCCCCCAAGCCTTGCAAACCATACGCTCTTTTGCATCATGACCTGTATTTCCTTGCACATCAGGAACTGCATGTACATTAGCTTTGGTGTGCTTATCCTCGTGCTTTGATTTGCGATCTGGGCATTGCCGAAACATGTGGTCTTTGCTACCACAAGAAAAGCATTTTCCATCCTTGGCATATTGCTCTCTTTGCTCCGGGGTTAATCCAAATTTGTTCTTCCTTGGGCCCTGTTCTTTAGATGTGTTATTTTCAGCTTTACCACCCTTGTAGGGCTCTCAGAAGTTCTTTTTAGGTGGTTGTCCACCCTTTTGCTGATTTGGGACAGCCTTGTCCTTCCCCTTGGAACCTCCTTGATCCTGCTTGATCTTGAGTACCAATTGCTCCGTAGCAAGAGCAGAAGCTGTGAGTTGTTGCAACGTATGTTTCGGGTGCAATTCAATACCCGATCTATATGCTGGTTGAAGTCCAGAACGAAACTTCCTCTTTCTTTCTTCCTCAGTGATTAGCATGAAGGGAGTCACTTCCAGCAACACTTTCCAGAATTTGTTAACATACTGTTGCACACTCTCATTATCTTTTTGTTCCAGCCTGTCCCACTTTTGAGTGAGAGTTTGTTCTGCATTGGGTGGCAAGAACTGAGCATAAAATCTATCTTTGAATTCCTTCCAAGTAGAGATGGGATCCTTGGTGATCTTTTCAGTGATCCACCAATGGGCAGCAGTCCCTTTTAAAAACATGCTAGCATGGCGCACTTTTGATTTTTCTGTGAAATCCTCATCGCTAAAAGCAATGTCGAACTGTGCCACAAATGCTAACACCTTAGAAGCATCATGTTCACCATGAAAGACATCAAATTTGACAGATTTATCACCTGCTTTGAATTCCTTGAGCTTCCTGGCATGAGGCTCATGGTCTTCTCTTTTTCTTTTCCCCTTATCCAACGGGGTAGCCCTATCTGCATGGGCTCCATGGGCCGTCATAGAAGCTTCATGGGGCACGGTTGCATGTGCTCCACGAACTCGAAACTCAGATGCATGTGACTTACTTGCATATGGTATGGTCTCTCCATGAGACAACTCAGAAGGCAAAATTTTTCTGGAAGTGGACCTGTCACCATGAGATACATGTCTTGCATATATGTGACTTTCATGTTCTCCATGAGCACTGGCATACATATATCTATCAGGCTTTGTGCCTTGTGGAGAGGATGCGTGACGAGAGGTGACAGTCACCTCTTCCTTTTGCATAAAAGATTTCAGCCTCTGGGATGCGGGATCTCCATGCTTCAAACGAGGTGGATTTCTGAATTTCAGCTCTCCGTCATCCCCCTCTTTGATATCACCTTTGCGAAGGAGATAGGCAAGTGCCAACTCCCTTGGTTTCTTGCCCACTTCACGAGCCATTGATTCAAAGGTTACATCAACCATAGCATCAGCCTTCCTGGCTTCAATAGCACTTTGCAGATGGGGATCTTCATGCAAAAACTTTAACTCTTGCTCTTGAGCCTGCAAAAGTTTTCTCATATGTTCCATTTCAGCCCTCATAGTATCAGGCTCTTGTTCAAGCATAACTGTCTTTCCTGGAGACAGTTGACCCTTTGATTCACTATCAAGAACCCTTTCAAGGGGCTTGTGCCTACCACGCAGGGCATCAGACCCACGAGAAGCACTAGATGGACCCCTCAAATTTGGTACTTCCAAAGGGTTGCCTTGGCTGTCCATTGTGTTCAAAGTTTGCTAAAAGCGGGATGTCCAGTACACAGGTTCGTTTCCCCACTAGGAAGAGGGAAACAACCGTGCTCTGATACCAATGAAACCGATCCCGTCAAGTGGGAAAGACTCCGTTGGACACCCACACACTTAATAGCACAACTTTAAAACCACAAATTTGAAATGGACAACTTAAAACAACTTGAAATTTAAATGAAATGAAATGGAAAGATGGACACCAGCACTGGGGCCGGAACGGGCCGACCCCCCCCTCAATATATGATATATTTATTGGGAGTATTTAATAAATACAATGCTCCATGGGTTCCAAGAACCAGATAATGTCCATGTACATATGAAAACAGTACCAAACAAATAGGCTCGAATTTCGATGTAGAAGCTCGAAGCAGAACGACCACTAGTGTGGTCCAATCGCTACGGTCCTGTGCTTTCACTGGACTCCGCGGAGAGCGCCTCAGTGGTGTTCCGAGACCACGCACAAACAGGCGCTCTCGTACTAACACCTGGCTCTCCCGATCTCAGCACCTTTGGACCGAGGTTCGCCAATTTAGCTTGGACAACCCGGCACCGAACGGGTGTGGCCGTAGAGGGAATGAATCCCTTAGCAGATTTAATACAAAGTACTTTATTTAAATCTGAAAATTCACTTACTTGTAGATGGTTGATAGAAACCAATACTTGTGGTTCGCTGAGGCCACCCTTGTTGAAGAAACAATTGCCTTGTGGTGAACCACCAAGACAGGTACCACCGAAGAAGGCCACAGCCGCCTGCTGTGAGAGAAGGAATACCCTCCGCCTGGCTGCAGCGTGGAGGACAGATGGTGAGCAGCCGCCTGTAGTTTGTGGGCAACCTTGCTGAAGAAACAGGCGCAAGTAGTGAACTGTAGATGGTGGGCAGCCGCCTGTAGATGGAGGCCCACGACTGTGTGCAGGAGTGAAAGGCAGCGCAGCCTGTATATATGCAACCACCTGCTGAAGGGACAACAGTCGCCTGAGAGATGGTGTAGATGCCTTGTTGAGAGAAGGTACGCAGCAGCCTGTAGAACTGTGAGCGCCGCCGTCAGCTTGAGGGAGAGAAGTTGTACACAGCCTGCAGTACAGAAGGTACACAGCCTGCAGTACAGAGGGTACAGAAACAGTTGCGGCCAGCCGCCTGGGGAAAAACAGGCGCAAGAGAAGATGATCGCCGGTTGATGAACATGCGCCAGATAGAAGTGATGGATCCCCACTCTTGAGAGAGAGATTTCTTTTAATAAAATTAAGGTGGAGTTGCAACTAGAGATCTCCACGCTGGCATGTGGGTGGGGAGTTTGGGTAGGTGACCATGCCCACTCCCACACTCACTTAAAGTGGGGCTCCCCACCTTGGCCCCTAAGTGGGTGCCCAAAGGGGGTGCCCATTTTTTTAATAAAATGTGAACACCTAACCTTATAAAATAAAAGGTTAGATTATAAAACATTAAAACAACATGTACCATATACTTACCACCTGTTCACATGCACTGAAACTCGTCAGAATACAGGGCAGACTTCACGACTCACTGGCAGGCGTCCCCGCTCAGTAAGTAACACGTCAAGCAGGCAAACACACAAATACATGTCATGCGAAAACAGTTTCAAACATGCAAAATATGTGTGCATGTGCAAATAGTAACATGGACATATCTCCCGTTCATGGAACAAGTACAAAATATCTGTCGGCACAAAACTGGCACGACATAAAAACATAAAAACCTGGTCTTCCTATGGAGTGACAGTCCCATAGGTAAGACAGTTCCAGGCACGAGTTTCCCTATGGTGTGACAGTCCCATAGGCAAAACACGGCACGAATACTGGCTCTTCCATGGCGTGACAGTCCCATGGGTCGAACACAGTCCAGGTCATACACGGGTGGCACTGGTCTGGCTCCCGTCCATACGACACCATCCTGCTAACACACGGGTGGCACCAGTCTGGCTCCCGTCCATGTCAGCAGAATACTGGCCTCTTCACATGAGACACCGGCCTGGCCTCAAGTGAACGAGACGCAAAATACTGGCCTCTTCACATGAGACACCGGCCTGGCCTCAAGTGAACGAGACGCAAAAACTAGAGATGGACCAAATGGTCGGCCAATTGGTGACACCAAGTGTGGATGCCCGATGACCGGCCAAGAGCCTATAAAAGGGTGGCCAAGGTTAGTTATTGTATATAGAGAGTTCTATGGTCTTGGAGCCTGGATCTAGTGCAGACGTGCACCTGCTTTATGCAGCCGAGGCCGGCAGCAATCTCGAGGCCCGCGAGGGGAACTTCGTGGCGGTATGGGACGTCGCGAGGAGGAGATTGGTCGGTACGTCAACCTAGTTAGCTCAGCTCGTGGCTCGGTGGGGACAGCCAAGACTGTGGGCTCGCCCACGGCTGTCATGGTTGGGAGGTGAGTCAGGCCTGCACCCCCTTTGTTGTTTGTTGTTCGTTTGTTTGCAGGATTCGAGTTTCGAACCAAGATCGATCACGAGGGGATCCGTGGGGATTTGACAGAAATCCTCTTCATGGGCGATACCCTGTTGTAAAGTGAGGCCAAATGCTGCCATATACCTCTAGCCAGCGTCATGTGCTTTACATGATTGATTACCTGTGGTGTGCAGTTGAGGAAAATAAACGAACGGACCCTGGCGTTGACACGATCCCACATCTGTGTCTGGGCCTCCCGGTCCTTTCGGATCGACGGTAACTCCCCTTCCTCTACTTCCGACCGTGGAACACCAACAACGACGAAATCGGCGAGGTCGTAGGACTCCAGAAAAGAATTCCATCATCACCTTCCATATGCCGTAGTTGCTTCCGTCCAACTGACGGTCCACCGGGGACGTGGGGAGTGTCGGGATCTTCACATGTCTCTCGGCCATCTCAAACAGATCTGCCATAGCGGGGATGTACTCTGAAATGGGTGGGTGGGTGGGAACAAAGAAGAACTGATACCTGCAAGTGGCTGTCCAGCAAGTCAGCCCGCCTTCCTCTTGCTTCTCCTCTTCCCGATCAGCCCAAAACAGTCCACCAATCAGCCACAAAACAGTGCCCCTCTTGCTCACACAAATCCCAAGAACTATCAAGAGCCTAGGGCTCTGATACCATGTCAGAATACGCAGCGGAGATGACGACGAGATCTGGGAACACGAGCAAAAACGCAGGCAGAAAAACAGCACAAGAGAGAGAGAGATGTAGGTGTGTAACTCTGCTCTGATATACACAAGAAGATCCCGAATATGATACAAATAAGGTATGGGGGCTGGGGGCCTATATATACATCCCTGGGAGGGCAGTCGGCCAGCAGATAAAGTGCCCACGACTGCTGAATAGGTCCCACGACTGCATAAATGTAGTCGGCCAGCAGATGAATGCCCACGACTGAGGAAATCCAGTCGGCCAGCAGCCCAGTAGCCCACGACTGATGAACATACAGTCGGCCAGCACTGGAGTGCTCCTGGCATCCTCTGGCAACCCTCCCAAGCCTCAGAAAAATGGGAAAAAATAGGGGGAAAAATACGGGGAGTGAGGAAAAATGATAAAACACCTCATAAGGGCGGGCACACCCACAACAAAGGCCCTGGTGTATAAATCTAGACAGGAGATGACTTCTAACAAGGTCTTGTCTCAATACTATGTTCCTCTCACTATGAGAGAGACGGATATGTGGTGCATCCCTGTCATACTGGAATGGTGGTAGATGATCCATGTCTAGGCCATGCTGTGAGAACCAATGTGTGACCTGTGCATACCATGATCCTCTGTCTCCTGCCTCAGCCAGCTGTCTAGATGTCTCAAAAGCTCTGTATGACAATCTGTCCTGTGGCATCTCTCTGAATTTGTCTAGCAGGCATATAGGTTGGAATATGGCCTCTACCATCATAGGAGGCGCAACAAACTCTGCTCGGATAATGTCATGAGGTACTGATGGTTTGCTGCGTATCATGCGTGCCATCATGAGGGCCTGTGGTCTCTCTATCTGTGTCCACCAATGGGTAGCAAGTCCTGGCGCCCATACCGCTGCTCCATACATCAGCCAAAATCCTTTGTGTGTGGAAGGATTAAAGAGACGGTAGCCTTTACTGCCACTGCTGTAACCCACAAATATGCATTTAGTTGCTTTGTCATCAAGCTTACCTCGCAATTGCTGAGGTACATGTGCATAAGCTATACATCCAAAAACTCTGAAGTGATCAACTTTAGGTTTCCTTTCGTGCCAGGCCTCATATGGCGTTATGATTTTCAATGCTTTGGTAGGACATCTATTCAACACGTGTAGCACACATGATTGCCTCCATCCAGAATTTGTGAGACAAGCCTTTGCCTTTAACTATGCATCTAGTCATTTCCATGAATGATGTGTTCTTTCTCTTAGCAACACCATTTTGCCGAGGAGAATATGGCATTGTGCATTGATGCTTCATGCTCTTTTCTGCTAAAAGCTTTGAAAGCAATGGACATGTATTTCCCCCCTCGATCTATACGGAGAGTTTGCACTTTGCAACCTATTTGATTTTCAGCTTGTGCCACAAAATGCTGAAAACATGCAAATACATCAGATTTTGCTTCAAGGGATACACCCAAGCAAATCTGGAGTACTCATCGATAAAGGTTACAAAGTATAGATGCTTTCCAATAGATGGTGTCCGCATAGGACCACACACATCACTGTGCACAAGCTGTAATTTCCAGATAGCCCTTGTTGATCCATCTTTTGGGAATGCATTTCTGGGCATCTTACCCAATATGCACCCTTCACATACATGTTTTGGTGGTAGTTCTTGTCACCATGTGGCTCCTTGAACAACAAGGTATTCCTAAATAAATGCAAAGATAGATTCTCACTGGATCTTTCTATGCATGTGAACACCAGTTTGACTGGTGAATCACCCTCGAGATGTCTAGTGTTTGGGCTCACCTGATATGATCAGTAGTCCTGTGACATGGATTCGTATTTCGCTTTGCTGATATGATCAGTAACCCTTCTGGTAGTGCTAGTGTGACTAGTAGGCCTGGAGGTGTGACCAGTATGACTGGGAACATTGAAGCTTGGGGTCATCTAGTACGACTAGACCCCTGAGTGGGATACGTGGCTTCGGAACGAGGGATTTCCAATGTATATTTGCATATGCACTTCATTTTGTGTATGTACGAAGATAAAAGATTTATTAGATGCATGACTTGTTTCATGTTCTGCATGCTTGCTTATGTCGGGTCTTGTAGCTATGAGAGTGTGTGGATGCCTTTGCTTGTTGATTTGTGATTGGCTTTTGCAGCCACCAAAATTGGCCGTCAAGAGGCTCAAAAATCATGATTAAGGCTTAGTTAAGTGTGAACAAAAATCCTTATAAACCATATAAGTGAGTAAAATCGTGTAAACTCATGTCTTGTAAACCGCCTTCAGGTAGAAATATGCTAGATAAGCCTTCACACACGTTTTGTGACAAAACTTGGCTTTACACAGGTGTCTTCCATCCTGTGGCTTTGTTGCTCCTGTGGAAAAATCCCCATTCACACCTTGGTTCTACCTAGTGTATAAAACACTGGTCGAGACGGGTGAGGGCCAAATGGTGACACCATAAGCTTCTTAAACAAATTCCTTTGTGAGGCAATGTGTTTAGAAGCACCACTATCAAAGTACCATGTGTCGTGTCTTTCATTGACATGAGAGACATATGCACTAATGATGCATCATAACTGCAAGTAAGAAAAGTCCACTCATCTGGCACAAGATTTACTGATGCATCATCTTTCGCTGTAGGTGATGAAGAAGAATCTACAGTCATGCCACTTTCCTTTTTCTTCTCCTTTGCAGGCCGCTTTTTGCACTCATTCAAATAGTGACCCAACTTTTTGCAGTAGTGACATTTGTGCTTTTTCTTGGGCTTGCCTGCATCATTTTTAGCCTTTTGTGAAGGTTGTCCCAAATCAACGTTTGGCTGAAAATTTCTTTTCCCTTGCCCTTGCCTTGTGCGACTTCTTTTTAGAAATGACCTCATCAATATTAAGCAACTGCTCTCGAAGATCCTGGATCTTCGTAAGATGACATGATCAGCCATACTATCACCATCATTCATGTCCAAGTTCTCAAGTTCTTTCTTGAGATATGCAACCTTGGCCTCATTCTTTGCTTGATACATGGTTTCAAGTACATCCCAAGCTCGCCGTGAGGTCCTGCAAGACAGGATATGCGGTATGATTGATTGCTTTACTGACAAAGCAATCAAAGCCATCGCTTGCGCATCACGAGTATCCCATCTCTTCTACTCCTGTGAGGGGGGAGTAGGTTCTGCAGGTTGTTTAGCACCACGGCCAGGTGTGTTAGGTGCTATGTCAACAAGGCGTGCATCTCACCTGACACATAACCCCATAATCCTTTGGCCACAAGAAGGTTTTGACCATGAAACTCCAGAGGGAGTAGTTACTGCCATCCAATTTGTCCTCTTGGGACAAAACAGTATTCCCAGCCATAATGTTGAAATCTCTTTAACCAAGAGATATGCAAACACGTGCAACCAAGTTTGTTGTAAAAAGCACCTGCAGACAAAATTCCAACGCACTAGAGTACAATGCCAGGAAACCACAAGATCTTGTGCAAATGTTTTGCCCCAAATACAAGGTTGCAAATAAAGTTTGTAGTGTCCTGACAACACAATCACTTCATAAACTTGCAAACAAGGCTTGCAATGTGAAAAGCCCCAAAAAATGGGCTATTTTATGTGTCAATTGCACATAAATCACAAAAGCCCCAAAAATTTGTGTACCAATGAGCTTCAATTGTGCGATTAAGCATTCCCAAATTTTCACTAAACTTTGCACGTAAGGCACAGAGTGGGCAGAGGGCTGCCCACTATGAGCACTGCCTGCCGACGGGGCGGAGGTGGTGCTGTGTGCACTAGTGCTGCTGGACCTGGACGCAGAAATGGGTGGGAGTAGCTGAGATGCGCTAGCGAAGGCCTTGCTAGGAGGCGCAGAGGCCAATGACGGAACTCGACTGTGCGCCGGATGGAGGAACAGCCGTGGACAGAAATTGCGCACAGCGTCGTTGTTGGACAGGAACTGCGCGAGTGTAAGGGGGGCAACAAGGCTCTGATACCACTATTGGCCCAGGGCCAGTCACAGATTAGGGTTAGGGTTTCACACAGACACACATACAAAATTAGCAGCAGCAAGCAAGTACACAGAGGATAGTGATTGATGCTCACACAATGGATTGAATTGCAATGAGTGGAGTTGGGGAGTCAACTCCATAATACAAAATGCAAATAAAAGTGGTGGTGTCCTTTCACACCAGATATCCAAGAGGAAAAACCCATGTTCACATGTGGCACTACTCATAGCATATATGCCAATATGGCATACTTGCATGCTTGGAACTGTTTTCGCATGAAATTTCTTACTTGCCTGCAAGATCTGTGTCTAGTTTGGTAGGTGTGACCCTAAACTCTTTGTTTAAGCTTATTTGTGTTTTAGCTCATTGAGCTGCTCTGCAGGTTCACACCTCATTAAAGTACGGCTGGACAACTTATAAATGAGTCTGGGCATCCACAATTAATTAAAGTACGGTTGGACAACTTATAAATGAGTTTGGGCATCCACACTATTAAAGACTGGGTGGACAGGTTATAAGCGTGTTTGGGCACTTATTGGATGGCGGCGGGCCTTGGGCCCAAGATCCTGCTGTAGTTACCATTTTTTCATAGCCTGCAGCAGGCGGGTTTTTATCCGCCTGTAGTGGATGCCGCCGAGGAAGCACCATGTGGGGTTTTGAACCCAGGACCTCCTAGTCCTAGTCAAACATCTCTTCCACTTGAGCTATCACCTCATTGGCCTCTGAAGAGAGTATTTGCTTTATTGCTGAAAAGAAAATGAACTAGATATATGAGAGAATTCCTCAATAGTATGATACATGCAATAGAATGACCAATGCTTCCATGCAAGGGATGACCCTTGCATCCATGCAAGGGGGGATGATCGATGTGACAAGGCATGTTGACTTTTGTTCCGAAAATCTTGTCTAAAATTCCTTAAGAGTTACTATCATTTATTATCGGTAGTAATTCTTTTTGTTGTCTTTTACAGTTGTGCGCTTTTTGCATCAGACCAAGCATTGGCATTCTACTTTTATTTGATGTGCACGAGGATTTCCTTGGCGAACTTGCTTGTTGTGGTGTCTGTGTATTGTCTTGCATTTATCATCACACCCGTACCATCATAATATTTCTTGGTGATTTTGATAGTGAAGGGAAAAGATTGCTCGATGACCTTAGATAGATGCACATATGTGGTGCTTTTTTGGCATGTTTGGTGGACAATGGAAAGCTTCTTGAATCTTTACTGCTTTTCTTTTGATCATGTAGGGATATGCTCTTCTTTGTGTTGGGTACCCACTTTCAGACCTCGAAGTAGAGACTCAGGATGAAGATGAGGTAAAATGCTTTACCTTCATAATGCTAGGCATGCTTCTATCTTCTGATTTTTTTTGCATGTGGAACTAAAGGGGCTACCATCTATTCCAGGTGTATTGGCTACAATTTGGGCAATATTTTGCTGGTGGTCCAGTGGTGAGTGCAGTAATCTTTTCAAGGGTATTAGTTTGGTTCTCAGAAAAAGCACTTGTAGTGTACTTACCGAAATTGACCCATGTTTCATCTGGAATCACCTGTTTGATGTTGTGGTTGGCATACCAGGAGAGAGATGATTATGCGTTGGAGCTGGCCGTAGCAGATGAATAGTTGTGAAGAGTGTTGGTCAGAAGGAGCTTTGCATTGTTTTCCACCTTGAGGAGAGAGTACCAGGGGAAGCAGTTGGTCGACATTAGGAGGCTGCATTGAGTTGCTTTTCTGGCACGGCAGGGGACATATTCGGGCCTTTTTGAAGGCGTATATTGTATGTGAAGTGGTTAGAAATTAGAATTTTGAGAGTAAGATCCTGCAATATGAGCAGTGTTGTCAATGAGGGTGTAACAATATATATTGCTGGAATTTGGCAGCTTATTAAGAATCAATTTCTAAGTACGAGTTTTGTCCTCTGTTCAATTGTTGTGCTTCCTTCATAAAGCTTTAAGTGGACCATGGCTTGTAATAGTTTAGATTGTTGTATTGTGATTTTGTCCTCAAAGAAGTAACTCATTATCAAACTGACACTACAACAAGAAGTGGTCGTCGAACTCGTCCTAAGCTTCCATTAGGACTTGCTGGTTAACGCATTAACCGACGGTAGTTGAGGAGTGGCCTTTCAAGCTTGGCTATCATGTTTAAACTTGGCTATGAAGGTGTAATGAAGTTGTGAAAGAACAGGAGCTATATACATAGTCTCCTGCATGCTTGAAGGGTGCTCTCAGGCACATCATCATAAACTAAGAATCCGTGACATGTTTGGATGAATGCAAGCATAGTGGCCTTTTTTCTTTTGGTGGATAGCCTTACCATGAGTTCTTTATAGAGAATATTCCATGTTGGGAATCATGATAAGGCAGTGGTCTCTTAGTCTGGATGGTGAGGATGCAGGTGATGACATCCATTGCATGAGTGTGCTAACCACTGTGCCAAGCCTCATGGTGCAGACATTGCACAACTTGGAATGAGCACCTAAACGTTTGTTGGTAGCACCATTTTTGTGATGTTGGAGCCATCTGATGTTCTTCCTCCAAAGTTTACAAATCTCAAATATCAAATTTCATGCTTGTGTTGAGGATGTCAGGGGAATCATTAATGGCATCCATTACATGCGGCTTGGCTTCACCTCGCACCATGCAATACAAGGAAGCAATATGGATCAAGCTTGAGTTGGAGCTCCCGCTTCCATACAACAGCATCCTCCTCGTGCATCCTCCCCCGCTTCTTGTTGTGCATAAGAAGCATCCTTGCTCCCCCTTCTGTTAGTCTTTCTTTCTCGCCCCTTGCCTTGCTTCCCTTTTCATCTTCGCCACCTTCACCCTTGGCTCTCCTGTTGCTTTCCGTGCTCCACCTGCACATTTCAGATCCGCCTTCTTCCCCCTCGGTTCCACCTGGTAGCATTTCATCCCCGTATACTGTCCATATTTTAGTCCATATTTGTTCCTTTTGTTGAGATATCGAGCTCAACTAGTGCTATGGCGGACATTGATGACTCGCGTGGGTGACAGCTTTCGCAGTTATGCCACTGGCATGATTGGTGAGATTATGATCAATATGCCGCCAGTGGATGACAAGCTGTGTGACAATCACTTTGGAGTACTGGAGTTATGGCATAGTTATAGCGCTAGCTCCTATAGTCAGGTTCACACTAAAGACCGGCCATTTTGTATGTTGTTGTAGGAGAGTACTTTCCCTTTATGTATGTACTTTTATTTTTTAGTTGTATGGTTGTAGAGAAGAGAAGAAGATAGAAGAAAATTCAGCCATCCATCTCTCTCGTGTCTTGCACTCTCTTGTGTGTGTGTGTGCTTACAAGGAACTCAAACTCTCTCTCTCTCCCTCTCTCTCTCTCTCTCTCTCCCACATTCTCTCTCTCTCCTCCACATTCTCTTTATGGTATCACAACTCCGGTTCGTGTGAGAGCTAAGGAGGCAAGAACAAGTGAGTAAGGAAGCGGTACACGGGTAAGAACATCACCATCTCTTTTCCTTCTTGGTTTAGGTACAATACTCCTCGGTAGCTACGGGAGCTACACTTCTCCGATTGGGGAGCTGTGTTCGCAAGCTTGAAGGTGCATGTGTGGTACATATACTTTGTACTTCACTTTTGCGGCTAGAATCACGTTTCGAGCATGTTTCGGTCTCTGTTCTGTCATTGCAAGGTATTTTCGTCGATAGTTTCGAGAAGTTTTGGTTGAGAATTTTCTCTCGTTGAAATTTAGTTATTGCAGTGCAACAGTGCATTTTGGGAGTGCAGATAGTGTTTGCACATGTATTGTTGACATTGGGTGTATGTGCATGTACTCTGGTTAGCTCTGGTGATCTATAGGTTTTGCTGAAGTACCGCTACAGTAGTCATAGTAGATACTGCTGTGTTCTAGGTTGCATACAAAAATTGTCTGTTGTAGTTTTTTGATTGTTGCAAGAAAATATGTCTGGTGACAGAATCAATCAGATTGTCAGTGATGAGAAGCTAGACAAGAATAACTTCCATGCCTGGAAGTTCAGAATGACTAATTTCCTTATGGGTAAAGGATTTTGGGACTATGTCGAAGGAGATAATGAGGAGCCTCCTGAGTTGTCTAAAGAGAATGCCACTCCAGCAGACAAAGTTGGAACTAGGGTGTAAGGAAAGTCATGTATTGGCTTTCAATGAGTGTCACAGACATGATGATAGGACGCATACATGATGCCAACACTCCAACAGTTGTGTGGCAGAACCTAGTGCAGATGTTCCAGACTAACACAAAGGCAAGAAAATTACAGCTAAAACAAGAGATGCATACTGTGGAAAAGAAAAGCATGTCTATCAATGAGTATGCTTTAACGATCAAGGGCATTGTTGAATCCCTTGGGTCAATCAATGTATCGGTGAAAGATGATGACTTGGTAAGTGTTTGTTTGAAGGGGCTTAGCAAAGAGTACAAACCATTCAAGACCTCCATTGCAGTTGGGGGGAATATTCTCAACTTTTAGGGACTTGGTGTCTATGCTAATCATAGAAGAAAAGTCTTTAGGCGAGGACTCTTCTTCACAAAGCAAGAACACATCAGAACAAGCCTTCTACTCAAATTCACGTAGAGGCAGAAGTAGAGGTCGTGGTTGAGGCCAAGCTGGTGTCGACAAGGAAATCAGAATTCTGGACAACACTCTAATGATTCATAGCAGTAATCATACACTGGTGGAAGAGACCAATTTAGAGGCAGGGGAGCCAAAGAGGCTGAGGTGGTCGGCAAAGAAATCAGAATACAAATAGCATAGAGTGCTATTATTGTGGAAAACCAGGGCACACGGCAAAGGACTGCTATAAAAAGCAGAATGACATTAAAAGTGGAAAGTTGCAGCAAGGCAACTATGCATCATCTAGTAAACAGGAAGGTGATGAAAGAAGTGAGCAGCTATTTGTGATGCAGCACATGCTCAGTTCCATAACAAGAGATGTGTCGGGATCTCAAGATACATGGTATGTGGATTTTGGCGCCTCTAACCACATGACCAGTCATGCTGTGAGTGGTTTAGAGGCATGTAGACAATGGAAAAACTAGGTCATGTAGAAATAGGTGATGATACTGCACATCCCATTGTGCATGTTGGTAAAGTGTCATTCTCTATGTATGGTAAAATGAAGTACTCGGTAGATGTACTTCATATTCCAAATATTACAAAGAACCTGGTTTTTGTTGGATAGATGGTTGAGCAGGGTCTGCAAGTGAGGTTTAATCCTCAAGGATTTTTTTGTGGAAGACTTCAAAAATCAGTGTCGCTTGGTTGCAAAGAGTAACAAAAATGACAAGATGTTTACTTTAGATGTGAACATGCCTGAAGTTAAGGCAACCATGTTTGCGCATGGAAGAGGTGTCATTGCAGATATTGACATATGGAAGACTTCAAAAATCTATGTCGCTTGGTTGCAAAGAGTAACAAAAATGACAACATGTTTACTTTGGATGTGAACATGCCTCAAGTTAAGGCAACAATGTTTGCGCATGGAAGAGGTGTCATTGCCGATATTGACATATGGCAGTTAGGTACCCTATTGACAGGTTGAGATATGAGGGATATACAACCCATCATTATGCTTACATCGTTAAAGCAATACAAGAATTGCAGCTCCCTTGTTTTGAACAGGCACTTGGAAATAAGAAATGGGAAGATGCCATGATTGCGGAGATGGCAGCATTGGATTTAAATGCAACATGGAAGTTAGTGCCTTTGCCTAAGAAAAAGAAGGCAATTGGTGGGTGTATAAAATCAAGCATAACGTTGATGGTTCATGAGTAGGTATAAGGCAAGATTGGTGTGGCCAAAGGCTATGTGTAGACTTATGGCATTGACTATGAAGAGACATTCAACCCGGTTGCAAGAATGGCAACCGTGAGAGCTGTCATTTGTTGGAATTAGGGTTGCAACAAATAATGATGCAAATGCCCCAAATCTGATATCTCAAAAGAGGCATTCAAACCAGCCTTAAAATCAGCAATATGACTCTCATTTGGTCCTATGAGCAGCATGTCATTGACATAGAGAGCAATGATTAGATGTACATCATCCACATGTTTAATATACAAAGTGCTTTTTGTTGGACTATTCTGAAAACCATGTGCAGTCAAATATGCATGTATCTTTTCATACCAAGCTCGTGGAGCTTACTTTAAACCATATAAAGCCTTTTTCAACCTGCACACTTTGTTTTCCTGCCCTCTTTGAACAAAACCACGAGGCTGCGATACATACACCTCCTCATGCAAATCTTCATTCAAGAACGCAGTCTTTATGTCCAACTGATGTACATTCCAACCATTATGAGCTGCCAATGCACAAGTGCTATGAATGGTAGTCATACGACAAGTGGGAGCAAAGGTCTCATTAAAATCAATGCCCTTTTCTTGAGCATAACCCTTTGCAATAAGTCTAGCCTTATAGCGATCATCAACACTGCCATCTGGCTTTTGTTTCAACTTAAAAACCCACTTACATCCAATTACCTTTTTACCAATAGGCAAATCACACAAAAACCATGTACCATTCTTCATTATAGCATCATATTCACTTTGCATTGCAGCCAACCAATTTTTTGATTTTTGTGCCTCATCAAATGAAAGGGGTTCTTCCTGTTCACACATACTACACACAGCTAAAGCATAACAATCTGATGTATAAGAGGCATGCTGAAAACTTGAACGAGTATACCACTAGACATAGGTGCATCAATTTTACTATCATGCAAGGTTTGCACTAGCCATTTAGGCATACCTCTAGCCTGCTCATTTTCAGCCCTATCCTCATAAAATTACATCTTGTAAATCTGCATCAAAAATAGGCTGATCTATGATGTCGTTTGAAATCTGCGTACGTTGAATATTTACCTCATTAGGACTTATATTTGAATTCCCACCTGTAAACAGAGGCAACAACATATCAAATACATCCCGTGAGCTCACACCTGTCTCTTTGGTACATGATAACAAAGGCTACACAGCATCTTCCACAAAAACAACATCTCGACTAATCAAGATACGCTTTGACTGCGGATGATACAATCTGTAACCCTTGCTCTCAGCACTGTAACCAACAAAAATGCATTTGACAGCCTTATCATCCAATTTTCTACGTTGTTGCACAGGCACTAAAGCATAGGCCAAGCAACCAAAGACACGCAAGTGACCAATAGAAGGCTTCTTGCCATGCCAAGATTCGTATGGAGTAATAGACTGCAAGGACTTAGTGGGACAAGTGTGTACATATGCAGCAGCACGCATGACAGCCTCAAGCCAAAACGCATGTGGCAAAGCTTGGCTCTTGACCATACATCGTGCCATCTCCATAAGTGACCTGTTTTTCCTCTCAGCAACACCATTTTGCTGAGGGGTATATGGCACTGTACATTGGTGTTTTATCCCACGACTAGCCAGAAATGCATCAAACTCTTTAGACATGTTGTTTACCAAATGACGGAGTTTGCATAGGCCCACATACATCACTATGTACAAGTTGCAATTTGTTTGCGATCGAGTGGCCCGCACAGAACCATCCTTTGGAAACGCAGAACGCTGCATTTTGCCCAAAAATACAGCCTTCACAAACATGTTTCAATGGTGCCTCAAGAGGGGGCAATGAAGCAACCATATCAAATTTCTGCAAACGCAACAAACTAGCAAAGTTCAGATGACCAAAACGAGCATGCCATAGTTTTGCATCTGAAATTGTCTTTTCATCAGAAACTGCATTCGTTGAATCTTCCACACACTTGTCATAAGAATTGAGCCTATACATTCCATGGAACAAGGTGCCAGATGCAATAATCGTATCACCAGAAGTCAAATCATGAACAGTACATTTGTCATCCACAAATTTGTCATCCACAAATTTGACTACAATTCCAAGTCTAGCAAGCGCAGAGACAGACAATAAATTTGACTACAAGTCCAAGTCTAGCAAGCGCAGAGATAGACAATAGATTCTTCTTTATCCCTGGCACATACAAAGCATCTGAAAGTGTGAAAGCGCTGCCATTTGCAGCAGTAAGCATAATTTTACCAACGCCCTTCATTGGGTAAGAAGCATTATTGGCACATGTGACAATATTCCCATTAGAGACAGCCTCAAGACAAGTGAACATATCACGATGCGAGATAATGTGCTTTGTAGCACCACTCTCAAAATACCATACATCTGAGTCAACAGAAATTGCCAAACATGCATCATGTACAGATGGGTCATACTGGCAATACACGCTAAACGCCCATTCTGTATCATGCACAACATTTGCAGAATCTGCATTTGTAGAAGCATCCGCTATTGTGGCTGCATTTGACTCTTTCTTCTTTGCCTCTTTAGCCTTTAGCTTAGGGCAATTCTTAATGACATGATCAGTTGCCTTACAATAGTTGCACCTGATCTTTTTCTTGCCTTTATCAAGAGCCTTCTCAGACCTATTGTTGCTACTTGTGGAAGTAGAAGAAGTTGCAGACCTACTAATAGGAGAAGAAACAGTGGAAGGGACTGCCTTACCACTTCTTCTCTGCTGGGCAGCAACAAATGCCTTATCAACTGCATGCTGCCTAGCCTTATTTTGCATGGACTGCGCTTCTTGAAAGAGCTTGTTGACTAAAGTATCATACTTGACAACATCAAGCATGTCCTCAGTAACAAGTCTCCACGTGGAAACAAAAGTCTGATATGACTCAGGTAAAGCATCAAGAACAGTCTGTACAAGAGAATGATCAGGAATAATCTCACCTGCAGAGATCAACTGTTCCTTGAGATCTTTAATCTCAGCAAGAAAAACATTCATGTCATAATCTTCGATTCCAGCTCTTTACGCAGGTCAGAGATTTTTGCCTCGTTACGACCTACATACAAACCAGCTAGAATATCCCAAGACCATTTTTCTGTTTTAGCTGAACGAATATGTGGAGTGATGTTACGTTTGACAAAAAGTGCAATCAAGGCAGGAGCCTGCGCATCTTTACCATCCCAACGAGCTTGTTCACCTGGACGTACATCCATACCCTGCACAATGTTCCACACTCCTTTTGCAACCAAAACATGCTGCATCATGTATGCCCAAAGTGCATAGTTACTGTCTCCATCCAATTTGTCATCAGAGCAGACAACATGCGAAATACATCATTGCCGTTATCAGCCATGGCCACTGACTGAAACTGATGCAAAAGCTACCTAGAATGAAGCAAAGACTCAACAGAAAACAACTCGTGCTATGTAGCACGGTCCATAATAGAATACGTATGCCTGTTTTGCGGAAAACTGCACTGTTGAAATTTCTGCACAAAATGACGAAAACACATGTACAGAACTTGTAATGGAGCCCAAAACAACCTCAGATGCAGAGTATAGGGACCTGCAACAAGCGCTCGCTTGTGAAAGCTCACCTCAATCAGAGCGTGAGTCGGAGGGTGCTAGCGGCGTAGCCCTGGGAGCCGATGCCTGCCTGATACCAATTGTTGGAATTAGGGTTGCAGAAAAGCACACAAAGCTTGGAGAAGAAGAAGCAAGAATGCATACAACACACAGTGTATTAGATTGTGTCAATGTACAAAAGATATGTTAGCCCTAGAAGAATGGGCGTATATACAAGCCGGGGGAAAAAACCTCCTAAAGAGGAAAAAAGTGCCCCGATGGTCTTAAGTGTGTTCACACACATCACTGCCTAGATATATGGCAACATCATTGATATGGCTGTAGCAAAGGGTTAGTCTTTATATCAGATGGATGTAAAGAATGCCTTCTTTACATTAATGTGATTTGCAAGAAGTTTACATGATGCAGCCACCAGGTTATGAGAGTGATGCACATCTAGATTTTGTCTGCAAGTTACGTAAAGCCTTGTATGACTTGAAGTAGACACCCAGAGCATGGTCGAACAAGATCGGGGAGTATCTTGTTACCATTGGACTCTAGATATCCAATGTAGATTTTTCACTTTATGTGAAAAGGACAAACATAGGGATCACGCTATTAGTCATCTATGTGAATGACTTGATTATCACTGGTGATAATCAATGATGTTGACATACATGATGTCAAGAGGCTTTTGAAGCAAAAGTTTGAGATGAAGGATCACTGGTGATAATCAATGATGTTGACATACATGATGTCAAGAGGCTTTTGAAGCAAAAGTTTGAGATAAAGGATTTGGGTGAGGTGCGGTATTTCTTGGGCATAGAGGTGGTGAGATCACCTCATGGCAATTTGTTATTGTAGAGGCAATATGGATTGGACATATTTTCCAAGTATGGTATGACAGGCTGTAAGCCTATTTCAGTGCCATTGAAGCAGAATGCAAAGCTTTTTGTAGATACAAGTGAGCTTTTGGAGGACCCCACTACATACATTGAGTTATGCTGTTAGAATTGTGAGCCAATGTATGCAGGCCCCTAGGAAGCCACACTTGGATGCGGCTAGACGGATTCTTAGGTACATAAAGTCCACAGTTGATAATGGACTTTTCTATGAGGGTGGTATAGAGATATAGCTACATGGGTACACAGATGCTGATTGGGCTGGTAGTGTTGTAGAAAGGAGATCTACATGTGGTTTTATGTTCTCGTTTGGGAGTGCTTCTGTGAGTTGGATCAGTAATAAGAAGCAACCAACAGTTACCTTGTCAAGTACAGAGGGGCAGAGTACATGGGTGCTGCTATGGCAGCTTGTGAGGTAGCTTGGTTTTAGAAGCTACTTGGTGACATAGGTGAGCCCGTGGATAGGAAAGTTGTCATTTATTGTGACAACGTGAGTAGTATACATCTGGCTAGTAACCCACTATACCATGCTAGAATGAAGCACATTGAGGTGCACTATCACTTTGTGAGGGAGAAGGGTCTAGTAGGTGATGTAGATCTGGTATATGTCAGCATAGAGGATCAGGTGGCTGACATCTTCACGAAGGCATTGGGCACAAAGAAGCTCCACAGGTTTAGGAACTTACTTGGAGTGCAGTGTGTGGAGTTGAGCTCGAGGGGGAGTGTTGAGATATCGAGCTCAACTAGTCCTACGACGGACATTGATGACCCGCCTGGGTGACAGCTTTCGCACTTATGCCACTAGCATGGTTGGTGAGGTTATGGTTGATATGCCGCCAGTGGGATGATAGGCTGTGTGATAGCCACTTTGGAGTACTAGAGTTATGGCATAGTTATAGCACCAGCTCATATAGTTGGGTTCACACTATAGACCGACTATTTTGTATGTTGTTGTAGGAGAATACTTTCCCTTTATGTATGTACTCTTATCTTTTAGTTATATGGTTGTAGAGAAGACAAGAAGACATGAGAAAATTTAGCCATCCATCTCTCTCTTGTGTCTTACACTCTCTTGTGTGTGTGTGTGTATGTGTGTGTTTGCTTGCAAGGAACTGAAGCTCTCTCTTCCCCCCACATTCTCTTTCCCTTTTCTAAGGCCCTTGATTATGGGATGGCCACCGCTACTTTTTGTTAAATTTGCAGCAATGTGATGAGCTATGGTGGATCAAATGAAAGAATCAACATCATTAACAAAGAGATTAGACGATGATTAAGATGTAATGTGAGCAATTAACTGATAGCTTAATGTAGGCATGGATAATCAAAAACCAGCAAATTCTCATGAGGCCAATGCCTCAATTTATAGAGTTTACATCCAAGCATCTAATCGCACTGATCTCTCCTTGATTCACTCCACCTCTTTTGCTTGATTCTCTCCACCTCTTCCAAGAATATCTCCATACATCCTAAATCTTCTCATGCTACCCTTTATTCTCTCCCAATAGATACCTCTCACCTTTTCATAGCTTCTCACTCATTTACAGTTTCTCTTTTACAGCCTCTTGCTAAGGGCTTGTTCCCGCACACACCCTATTTACTTGTATATTTCAACACCTCCCCTCAAGTGAATAATCCTAGCACACCTGGACCCTATACCAAGTTTCTCTCTTACTTGGTAGCCCGCGACCAGTGCCTCAAGTCCCTAAACTCATAGTCCTTGACACACTCTCTCTCTCTATGTGTCCAAGGCTACTACAAGTGCCTGTGACCTTGACAAAAGTGCTCACACATACATCTACCACATGGCCTACATCATCGGTGGCTCAGAGGTGGTTTTACTCTGTTGGGGCAGGTTACATTGGGTTGTGGGGTCTCTCTCTGTGTGTGTGTGTGTGTGTGTGTGTGTGTGTGTGTGTCTCTCTCTCTCTCTCTCTCTCTCTCTCTCTTAGAAAAGATGATTTGACTCCACTTCCTTAGGAGCCTCCATGCAGTTTGCCGATGTCGTTCCTTCTCCATTGGGTTTGTTGTAGCAGTCTCTTGCCATGTGTCCTGTCTTCCCACAGTTGTGGCAAGTGAAGGTCCTTCATCCTACTCTGCCTCTTCCTCGTCCTTGTCGTCGTGAGAATCCTCCTCAGGTGAAGAATGCTTTTTCCTCTCCAACTGTTGAGTCCAGCCATTTCTTCTCTTTGACCTTGGTCTCTTGCTCTAGTAGAGCTCCTTCTATCTCATACAGCTTCAATTCAGGTACATTCTTTAAGGTTGCTTCAATGTTTTCATATTCACCTTTGTCCACACTCTTTAGAAGCACTGCTAGTGCCTCATCATCTTCTACCTTCTTGTCAATGGCTGCCATTTGTTGCTTAATGCTTTTGTATTTGTTCAAGTGTGTGATTAAAGGTTCACTTTCCTTCATATAAAATTTGTAGAATTGCATTAACAGATTTATCTTTGATTTTTTTGCTTGAGTGCCAAATAATTTATTGAGTTCATCCCATGCATCTTTTGCCCATTGTATCCCTGTGATGTGATGAATGATTTCATCATTTAAGCTGACTGCGATGAGTCGTAATGCTTTCTCATTCTTGCTCTTCCACCCATTTCCCCTACTCACCTCTGGGCATTCATCTCTTCCCTCAACTAGCCCCCACAGATTTTTCCTCATGAGCAAATACATGGTTTTTGTTTGCCATGTATAAAACTGCTCCCCATTAAATTTGGCTATCTCTTGTGCCGTGCTCATGATGATGTGAAGGGGGTCTTACCTCTTGATCCAATTTCAAGATTCAAGGGCAGTGTCTACCCTTTTACAACTCAATCTGGTGTTTAAGTGATGATTACAACAGATTAGCAGCCCTTTTCTGATTTCTTGTTAGTGCTTGCTTCACTGTGTAGTTGCTTCCAAATGTTTTAGAGATAGCAAGATTATATATGTCGATAGGCTTAAAACTAGACAGATCTGGCCTTTTTGCTGTGATTTTCACAGTCATGGTAGACCTTGACTCCGGTTTTAGTATGAAATTTTGTATAGGTATAGTCTTTTTAGCAATGTTGTTCACCTTGACTAAAACATTTTAACCTTTAGCTTCTTGTCCTTCCTGAGGAAGCTTTATTCCTTCTAGAACAGAAGGAAAAGCTGTGTTTATTGTCCAGTAAGGATCATTCAAGAAGACTAAGAAGTTAAGCATGGACTAAAAATAAGTTGGACCATTGCTAATACGAGCCCTCATTCCATATTGTTGTCCAGATCTCTATGTCTTGAATCTAAAAGGGTAGCTAATATTGAAACATTCATGCCTTTTTTGAACAAGGGATATATGCCTACTGCGCCATAACCTACATGACACAAATGCTTACCCCAAGAAATCCAATTCAAACAACCAAGAAACCTCTAAACTTCAATAAGCGTTTTGAGAGGTGGTTGGAATCTCTCAATCTTCTCAACATGCCTTGGAAGTTTTATAGTCCCCTTCTTGAGTGTGATGCAAAGAAAATCTACCATTAATACATGCTCCTTGAAAGAATTAGAAAATACTAGAATATCATCAATGTAGGCAATGATAAATTTGTATTTTCCAAATATCATGTTTATTTTCTTTTGAAACTCTGCAGGAGCATTTTTAAACCCAAATAGCATAACAATCCATTAGAATTGACCCAAAGGGCACCTGTAGATGCTTGTTATACACAAGGTAGTGGAAAGAGAGAGTTAGAGACTTGCAATAGTATACACTATTCTCAGAAAGGCACGTCTTCTTTGTAGAGAGAGAGAGAGAGAGAGAGAGAGAGAGAGAGAGAGAGAGAGAGAGAGAGAGAGAAGCAAGCATAACATAGGGGACATGTTGTGATGCCTAGCTATGCGCCCATCATGTGTGCAATTCAATGGATTGTAGAGAGACACGTGCTAGAGATAAAATCTTAAACATCTAATTTAGAGAGATTCACAAGACTTTTGAATATCACAAAATTAAGGTGCTAAAAACCTTATAAGTTAATGTTGAAGGGAATTATTTGGGGATCTTGAGTGAATTATTTAATAGCCATTGAAGAAAACATTGAGGTATCCTATTATCATTATGCTTGTTTAGATTATCTAAGATTGTATGATTCTCAGAAGTCCCTTTTTTTTGGGAGGGCGTCCGTAATGTAGCCCCTAGGTATCGAACGTGGGTCCTCATCGTGGAACCGAACGGTTCTACCGGTTGAGCTACACACCCATCAGCTCTGATTCTCAAAAGTTCATGGGGTCAAACGTGGATTGGGGAGTGTTGCAGTAGCAAGGAGAACACATTGTCAACTCGTCTCTTCGAGATAAGAACTTTGAGATAAGAAGTGCATCAGACAACATGCTTTTGCACTTTGTATTGAGGTGAAGGCATGGGGGTAGGATGGTGGCCAAGTTTGGGTGGGCATCCCTTTACGATCTTGCGTACTCTACAGTAAAGGAGTTTACACATATATAGAAAGTATGGTGGGCTATCACTAACTTAGATGCCACAAGGGTAGATTCGAACCCTATACCTCAACTTAAAGGCCCCAATCTATTGCCTGTTGACTCCCTATAAGAAGATTCTTAAAAGTCTTAAGGACTTTCCCACTCACTTGTAACTGCGTCTGGTGAAGCTATGGCGAGAGCCTGTATGGTGTTGCTGCTCCTTCTCTTCGTCTTGCAGCCCTTGGCCCTTTCAGCAGAAAAGCCGAAAGC
Organism: Cibotium barometz; assembly: GCF_041138505.1. Lineage (NCBI taxonomy): Eukaryota > Viridiplantae > Streptophyta > Polypodiopsida > Cyatheales > Cibotiaceae > Cibotium > Cibotium barometz. The sequence goes on along the minus strand of NC_141060.1, from coordinate 9,976,639 downwards.
GTTCGTTAAGAGAGTGATTGCGGACCACGAGATCGTCATCTTCTCCAAATCCTACTGCCCGTAAGCCTTCTACACCCTTGGCTTTGGCGCGTGGGACGGTTAGGGTTTCTGTGTTGGAGGTTTTCCTCTACGGTTTGTTTATTGGACAGGCATGGGCGCTGAGTTGCTCTATTTGCTTCTAGTATGTGAGCCTGGATTTGTGTCATTTATTTGTCTCTCTCTATGCACAGCAGTTTGCACAATACACGCTTTTCTGCATTGAGTTACGATTTGTGTGCTAGAAAGCATGTGACACACAGTGACGATAGGGCTTCTTCTTTATTAGCCTAGCTGACAGAGGATCCTGGCCCTAGGCAAGATTTTCTTTGTTTGTAGATTTGCATCGATCTGTAACCGATGCTAATTGCCCTAATCCCATGTTAATACCCCATTGTCGGTGCCCCTGGCCCTGCCTTTAGCTCCCTCTGGGGGCTACACACAGATATAAAGACCCTAATACCATGTGTATACTCCGTCGTCCTACATTTGGCCCTGTGGTAACCTGCCTTTAGGCTATATAGATGTGTGAAGACGCTAATATCACGTGTATTCTCCATGATTACCTACGTCTGTCCGCCCCCTTTGTGGATTGTGGACTTCCTTGCCTGATCTGGTCCGCTGGCTGTGAACTTGAAAAGCGTTTTCTGATTTGACGTACATAGCTTGCATTTCTTGACCTGACCCATAAAGGTAAAGCTATGGTTTATCATGGCGTTGTGCTTTTATATGTTTCAGTTATTTCTAAAGACGAGGTCTCGTAGTTGGGAGTAAAAGCCTCGCCTGGGGTGCAGCCTCAAGCACTGTATAGCCACAATATCCTCTTTTAGTTTTGACCTTTAATTTAGTTGAGCATGTGCTTGTTGATGCATGGGTTGCAGCTTGTCATTTGTACTACATCATATGGTTGTTATGGAAATTTTTAAAGATGTGAGAATCTGTCCTTCCTTGGTTTTGTACATACACATGTCATTCTTATTCGTGCAATCAAATTGAACAAGAGTTCTAGTATTTCAATGACCACTGTGTCATGCTGTCAGGTATTGCAAGCGTGCCAAGGCTGTGTTCAATGAGATGAAGGAGAAACCTTTTGTGATAGAACTTGATGAGCGAGGTATGTATTTTGTCTTTCTCTGAATTGATTTTAAGTAGCAGTGGACATCATAGTACATAAGTTCATAAGTTCAGCATTCCGCGTTTGTCATGTGCTAGCTTAATGGAGGCAACAGTGAGGACTTCTTTAGTAGACAAGATTGCATTATCTTGCCTTATGCAAGGTAGGAGCTATTGTTTCACTTGCAGTAGTATAATTCTGTGTATTGTTTCAGGAACTCCTTTAGCTCTTCAAGTAGTAGTCAGTGATGAAGTTTAAAAGATAATTCTAAGCTGCAGGACCAGCCCGCAATCCAGTAGAAAGAGCTTGCAGAAGTTCAAATATGTTATGGACCTAAGAGGATATAGCTATGCTGGCTTTGCTAATGAGGTTGCAATTAGTAGGCTCAATCCAAAAGGCTACTTATATCAGCTGTTGCTTGTGCTATATTGACTCCAAGCGTTGGACTTAATCAATGTCCATTGGGAGTATCTGAGGAGATCAGGTCCTAGATCAAGTTATGACGAAGTTGTAGCCAGACACTTTGATAGTAATCCCCGTGATATGGGGCACTGAGGCTTGGGCGATGTGTTTGGACTGTGTAGGTCTAGACTTAGTCTGGGGGTATTTGTGATTAGAATATGATTGGGCAGTGAGCTTTCCAGTAACCCTGTCTACTGGTCTTTACTTGTGCCTTTGTACATGATGTTTTGTTGGACTCAGGCCAGACTCCGGGATTCTGGGAGCCCTTTGGAGGTATGTGCCTGTTTTAAATCCAAGGCTAAATTCAACTAATGCCTATCCCTTGCTGTTGCCATTACAGTCCAGCCAAGGATCCATGGCCTTTCACAGCTGTTTGTACAGCGCAAAGACATATATGATCAACTAATCAGCTGCTGAAGTCTTACCAAACCAGTGTCTGCCCTCTGTATATATATATTCTCAGCAGAAGCTTAACAGTCTTGTACTGTGGCTGTACCATTGCCGCTAGTGGAGGCAGACTGGACCTTTCTACATAGGCAAAATCTATTTCATTTGTGCCTGTTTTAAATCCAACGTTGAAATCAACCAATGCTTATCCCTTGCTGTTGCTATTACAGTCCAGCCATCAATGCACAGCCTTTCAAAGCTGTTTGTATAGCGCAAAGATATATATTATGAGCTACCCAGCTGCCGAAGTCTTACCAAAACCAGTGTCTACCCTGTGCATATTCATATCCTCAGCACAACCTTTATAGTCTTGTACTGTGTCTCTACCATTGCTGTTACTGGAGCCAGGCTGAACCTTTCTACATAGGCAAATCCATTTCATTTGATGCACCTTTTTCAATGCTTGGACTTGTGCTGGCGAGCTCTTTTGTAGTCACTCTTGTGAACATGCCTACTGATAACCATTTTAGAATTGTACGTGTGCTTGAATGGATCTTTTCTTGGTTGGCTGTTTGTAGAAAAGTACCCATCTGAATTGCTGCATGTGAGAATATGATGATTACGTAGAGTAGACTGCAGGCACAGCACTTTCTTTCCACTTTATCAATTTAGAGCGGTTTGTCTTGATAATCCTTTAATATGGACTGCAACTTTTCTGCATGGCATGCTCACCACCATGTCATTTGGGTTTTGCAGAGGATGGAGCTGATATTCAAAAGGCTGTAGCTGATCTAGTGGGTAGGCGCACTGTACCACAAGTGTTTATTCACAGCAAGCACCTTGGTGGTTCTGATGGTAATTCTTAATTATAACTTGAATGCTTTATTGTAAGTGAGTGGGTCTTGTAAAGCAATAAGCAGAACACTACATGTGTATTTGCTACTGATAGGAGTGTCCACTTGATGCAGATACTGTGGAGGCTTATGAAAGTGGGAAATTGGCTCAGCTCCTTGGTAATAAACAAGATCCCGAGTTATGATTGACAAGGTGTCTTATATGACAATTATCCTCACTTACTTAGCATGTAAAAAAGGATGCATGCTTGATTGCTTGAGTTGAGGTCTAAGAAGGCTTTGAGCTGATTTATTGGTTACCGAAAGTTCAAATGTCTTATGAACATGCAGAGACTGGAGCGGCTTATTGATGCAAGACCTCAACGGCTGCATCCGCCGGTTAAACTGGATCCAAGTTTTATACAGCATTGTTTATGGATGTCAGGGTGTTCAGAAAGTGGGCAGACATTTTGCCATGGAAATCAGAAATGACTTCAAAGATTTGGAGTTGGTTGTTTGAAAAACTAAAATAGATTATGGAGAAACACTTTTAAATTGAGCATGGGTATTCTCAATGTTGTCTTGAGCTCAAGTGGTAACACTACCCTTGCTGTTTAGTTAGAAAGCCATAAGCTGGAGGTGTTTCTAGAATCATAGTTTACATCGAAGTCTTTTTCTGCAAGGCAATCATCTGTGTGTGAAGGGTGTCTTGGTTGCGTGTATTTAGGTTAGGTTATTGTAACAAACCTAATGGGTCCACAGCACGAATGTTAAAATGTGTTAAGTAGCCAATAATGGAGACTTGTATTAATGGGTCCACATCACGAATGCTAAATGTGTTAAGCTGCCAATAAAATGGATGCAAGTTGCGTTGTACCCACCCATGGAACTTCCAGACACACTTGAGTAGTTTGTTACACCCCTTGGGTTTAACTATGGTTGCGTTGAACTAGTACACATGTCAGTTGAACATTTCAGCCTCAACACAGGGTAAGGACATTAGCTCCTTGACAAGAAGAGCCCTACTCTCTTGCTATACATGTGGTGGACCTTAACATCCCTACTCTCTTGCTATACATGTGGTGGACCTCATATTAAGGTCGAGTGTCAATATAGAATTTAGAAGGATGCCCTATTGACTACAAATCCTGTTCCTTTAGGTAGATTGTGCAGTGGGAATGATATCGAGCGTTTGCTCAAAAGCTGTCCCTACCATACTACTCCACCAGTCAGCAGTGGACCTTCAAGACCAACTACAGCTTTGAATGTAGTGTTATGCAAGATCAAAAATTGATTCTATCCTTTTACCTATCAATGCTTTGTTGAGGTGAACCCAAGCTAAGCTGGCTAAAGGAAAGACATTAGGAAAAATTTAAACTCTAAAAGGGTCCTCTAATGTTAAAAAGCGTCGTCTAAGAAGAGCCATGTAATCACTTCTTTAGAAAAAGGGGACCGTTGTGAATCTTACATCAAAACCTCCACATGTAACATATTGCCAAGTGCTTCAAAAGCAGATTATGAATCTACTACACCTTTAGGAGACTTCTAAATAGAGGGGAACTATAGTTAATCTTGATGGTCTAACTATGCAGTAAGCTAGAGAAATGCTTGATAGAATTATTGGTTACTACTTTAGGAAAACCACAACATAGCAGAAGGATTCCAACCAGGTAATTCTTACACTAAAGAAAATCTAAGAACTTGGTGGTATTAGATTGCATGTAGAAACCTAAACTATTGACATGGGTAAAGGTATTGCATCACTTGAAAAGATCTTACTAAAAAAAATTAAGCAAAAGATGGAAAAGAGCACTATAGAAATTAGCTATGGAGGATGAAGTGTTGTGATCTCAATAGGATCACATAATATTGGGAAAGCATTCAGAAATTGATTTTACCAAGGATAGCTTTAGAATGATCCGAATTTTCATATAAATTCTTATCCTAAGGAATTATCCGAAAAAGTGGTTCAAGATCTTTCAATTAATAGAAGATGAAGATGGAAACAAAGGCCTCCAGAACACGATAGTTTGGAGAAGTGCATAGATACACCTGCTTACTTTCCAACAAATGTGCAGAGATGAGGGAGCCTTAAAGATGATGAAAGCCTACAATGAAAGGGGATCTTCCAGGTAAGCTTTGTGACACATGGAACGAATCCATGGAGTAGATGCTTGTAGTTGTAAAGAATACATAAGGTTTTCTAAAAGAAAGCTTTTCAAGAAGGTCTTTAGAAAGAAGGTAGTCAACACTCGTGACACATGCCTTCTCTATGCAAGAAAGGCCACTATGCAAGAGACTTCCCCAAGGCCAACAAGAAGAATTTCAAAGCCCTTCTAACCCAAAATCCAAAATATGAGAGTCCAAATTGACCCAGAACTCATTGGAGATATCCTTGAAGAAGTACTCGAGGAATTAATAGAAGCAGAAGATGAACCAAGTCTTCCTCCATTGACTAATGCTCATCCCTCCTCATCTTCCTCAGATTATGGAGAAGAAATAGTTAAATCTATAAAAAATAATGCTTTTAGAGCCACCATCCCCAAAATAGAGTAAGTTAGTACTTAAAAGCTATTTTAGGGGGGTCAGAAGGTATCAATGAACCTTAATGAGTGTCTTTTGGAGCATTTCAATAGTAGTTATGCATGGGACACCACAAGGTTTAATGTTTAACACATTGTTAGAAATTAATCACACTATCAATAGTGATATGTGCAATGTAGAGCAAGGGGTATTCTTCTAAGTATCCACCCTTATAAAAAAAGGTTAAAGAAATAATGACACCTTAGCGAGCTAGTAATGAGATGAGCTTATTGTTAGTAATTTAGTACCAAAATACATAGTTCATCAAATATAAGCTTGAATCTATCGTGATTAGTCATTAAAAGATAGATAAAGAATTTAAAGTCCTAGGAGTTGATAAATATGCCTTGCATTGGTGGGTAATGAAAAAACTTGATCAAGCTAAGCATTGGCTATGCTTAATTAAGTGATAATAAATTGATCATGGCTAATGAATATAGAAAGTTGAGTTTTCCCACAAATTGTAAAGTTTTTTAACTAAATAAAGAGAATAAACTAAATCCATAACAAAAAAATCAAAATTTAAAAACATCTTCAAAAAAACCTGATTGCTTGTAGGAAAGCTAGCATCTTAGCAAACAAGTTATTATGTGAAATGGCCAATATATAGCTAATGAAGGGGACTATATGTCCATTAAATAACTACCTAAATGGTAGTCATACTACACTTGGATATAGGGATGAGCTTGGTCTTTCCTAAGGTTAGTTGTCAAGTTATATACACTGTTATGGTGCCATTGCATAAGGCCTAAGGTCTCCCACTGGGTCTTAGAATGGTGTGACCACTCTTCCCTCTTCTAGCTGCTCTTCTAAGTTAGCTCTCACTGAGAAGAGCCAAGGCTAGGTTATAATTTGATGAAAAATGTGACAGAACTACTTAATAATCATACTCTTACTTATTCTCACTCTTCATAACCTAAGTGTTGTGACCTCCCTTGGAGATTTCTATGTTTGAGCTCACCTTCTATTATCTTTTGCAATAAACTATCGGCAATCCTTGTGATCACCTTGGTAGTGTGGCCCTCTGCGATCACCCTTGATAGTGGCCCTATGATTGCCTTGTTGAAGGTGCCCTATGCAATCACCTTGAGGTCCAGGGTAAGGTTCTTTGATGCACACTTCCCAAGGAGGCATCTTTTGGGACATGGACCCCCTTTTTTGGGGGCGAGGGCCTCGATATGTGTGCCAGCATGTTCGGGGGCGACTGTCAAAATTGTTTTCAGAGAAATTGTCCAGGGAGTTTCCTGGTCGCAGGGGTGCAATGCGTTCGTCAATCGGATACCTAGACAAGCATTTATTAAGGTCGGAAGTTTACTATACTTCAACAAAAAAATTACGTAGAGGCTTATCCCGGTGTTTGTTTTGAGTGCTGTAAAATCCTATACTAGGGTAAAATCATGCATAGATTTCAAATTTGGACTCAGAATTTTAGGATTCCAAGTAGAAATATCTCAATTATTAAAATGATGATTTTTAGACTATAAAAGGACCATAATTTCATCTATTGAATGGACATATATTATTATTGAAGATGGGCATGTTACACATCTTCTTTTTGGCCTAAGTTCTTGGTGAGGGTAGCACTAGAACCTACTGAAGCCTTTGGGTCAGAAGATGCGTAATCTAAGTCTTTTGCTTCTTTTGTTGGAGGAGCTATCCTGTAATAGTAGATATCAATTATGTCAAAATGCTAGGCTGGTAGGGGATTCTCTAGGCTTGTATTTTTTCTAATTTTTTTGTATTTTTGTATTTTTTGCTAACTGCAACTTTCTGGAATTGGGGTTGTAAGGAGTGAAAACTAGATTGGTTTTTCATAGCCATGGATATCTAGTGATATTCAAACTAGTTTTTTCAGTCATGAATATCCAAAGATATTCATTCCAAAAAGAAAGGCTATTTTCTTATAGAGAAATGCATATTAATGGTAATGGTCATGCTAATGGAATGATGCAATAAAAAATGCAAAGTGGGAGATTGTAAGGGCATGAAAAACCAGGGCAGTTTTTCACGCGTGTTTTTTTGGGAGAAAATCATGGTTAAGAAATGTTAGTTTGTATGTTGAGAAATGATGTTGGTAGGGGTGTTAGAGAAGTTGCAAGATTTTTTTTAAATAGATTTTGACCATGGGCATGAAGGTCGAAGATTTTCACATCCAAAATTAAGTGATAAGAACCCTAGATTTAGGCTTTGAGGGGTCACTAATGGTTGATCTTGGGCACTTGTCGTCTTTTCACAGTTGATCATTTCGGTGTGAAACGCTAGATTGGTTCTTCACGGCCATCACATGTTTGGACATAGACCTTTTGTGGGTAGTTTTAGGGGTTTTAAAGCATGGTTAACGTGTGTAAGATTGGCAAAAAGGTATTTTGAAGGGTTTGAGCAAGGCAACTATTTTTGAGGGTTTTTGCTTCAGCTCTTTGTGAAAGCCAAGTTGCAAGTTCTTTGGGTTATATGTTAGCAAGGTTTAAAGGAGAGTAAAACACACATGCAGAGACAAGAGGGTGGGTGATGTGAGTTGATGTGAACTTAGGGTCTAGCTATTTGCTTGTGGTGGAGGCGGGGAACATCTAACACACATCATAAGACAATATTAATAACGGTGATAGAAAGACAATATTAATAGTGGAGATAGAAAGACAATATTAATAGTGGAGATAGAAAGAACATTTGTGGAGCCCCCACCTTTCTATAGGTCAAGGAACTCTATTAATAGGCGAGTGATGAAGGATGTGGTGGAGATCAATCATAGGAGCGGTGATGGAAAGCAAGATGCAATAAGAAGATTTTGAAAAAGATAGGCAAATAGAGAGGACATCTGGTTTTACTACATATAAAACGTGAATGCCAAATATGGGGAGATTGAGTCATTAATAGGGATGGCAACACGTGTTAGTCTATCAAATTTCCCTACATGAAAAATGTTTTTCATGGCCTTAAAAACTAGGTTTTTTATGGACATGAAAAACTAGGTTTTTCATGGATGTGAAAAAGCTAGATTTTTATGCTAAAAAATTTTCATTTTTAAACTGATGTAAACTTCCCCATAACCTCTGAAACCCTTTTGACACCTTATATCATCAATTTGATGTACGTTTTGGCCATGACAAACTGAAACTGAAACTCACGGCGCAAGTATTTCCATATTTTTCACATCAAAACATCTTTTGAGTTTTGTGAATTTGAGTTGAGCTTATGACTTCTCATGTTGCCTTGAAACTTTCTGCATGTTTTTTGTTGCTTGTAAATCAACTTTTATTGGCATGAAAAATTCAAGCTACTCACAGTCGTGTGAGTATCTCCTCGTTTTTCCCGTCAAAAAGCCTCTTGATTTTTATGAGTCAGAGCTCAGATCTTGAATCCCCATGTCATATTGAAACATCCTATATGATTTTTATTGCCCTTGAGTAAATTTCTTTGGGCTTAAAAAACCCAAGTTATTTATGATATAGTGAATATCTCCTAGTTTTTCACATCAAAAAATCTTTCTAATTTCCTATCTTTAAAGGTGAGTTTTTGTGTCACAAGATCCATCCTTTTGGGCATGAAAAACTCAAGAAATCCTCATGGTTGTGAAAATCTCTTGGTTTTTCACATCAAATATTTCATATGATTTTATACCCATGGCTTTATAATTTGATCTCCTTGACCTTTAGCATGTGTCTTATTTTCACATCGACTGTTTCTTCTGATTTTATACCCATGGCGTTATAATTTGATCTCCTTGAACTTTAGCATGAGCCTGCTCCACCTTGTACCACCTTATGGATGGCTTTATAATTTGGTTTCCTTGACCTTTTGCATGAGTTTGCTCCACTTTCTACCACCATATGGATGTCACAGCTTGACTTAATCAATCTACCTTCTTTTTAAAAAAAATTTCTCTAAGCTGTAAGTTTCTCCCCCTCTATTCTATGGTAGTCTTTTCTTATGTGCTTGTGGAGGGTTATTGTTACTGGAGATCTTCTAGTTCCCTTTTTCGATTATGAATTTCCTCTTCCAACCACTTGCTAAAACTAGTCCTTAGATCATTGACAGAGGCTAGGATAGTTTCCTCATCCATTTTTCACTTACCCTTGTCATTGACTTTGATATCTTTGGTTCAGCACCAGTTCCTTCTGCTTTTTGGCTTGCTCATCGATGGGATAAGTCCCTACTTGTAGTTTTTGTTTCCCTTAGTGGTCTCTCCTTTTATTAACATTGTCCTTTGCACTCTGTTGGTGCTTACCTCAAGTGTTTCAATGGTTTGGCACCTTAACCTTTTATACTGTTTTGGTATCCAAATTTTTGTAGAACCTTGGTAATAATACCCTTGTCCTGTTAGCATTGCTCTTGGCACACCCAACAATTATGATTGGATATTGTGTGCTTATGTTCCTTGTGAAGCCATTCATGGTATTGCTCCTTTTGGTTTTGTGATACAGGCTTTTCTCTATTCTTCTTTGGTAGCCAAACCTCTTTATTTTCTTCATAGTATCCTTGTTCCTTCAGAAGGTTGACCCCAGAACAACCCAACATTCTTTGTTTCTTGCTGATGTGAAACTTCGCTACTTTTGAAAACTATCAAAGTCTTGACTTGCCTTTTCTTGTTGGTGTTCATCTCTTGGCTCCATAGCTCATCCTTAGAGTTTAAACTTCCTTGAATCATTGTCGAGGTTTGATCTTATTATAAACTTTGGGACCAAAAGGATGCATTCCTTTAGCCATCTTTCATTTGCACTTAGATGTTCTGGCCCTTCCATTGTATGGAATAATCCAACATAGCAATCCATGGTCTTCCTAGCAATCCATGGACTTTCTTCCATTGTATGGAATAATCCAAGTAGAAATCCATGGTCTTCCTAGCAATACCTACTCTTCTATCACACCTGCAAGCATGACATATACCTTTTTGGCCCACAGGGTTATTGCAAACAAGAATTTGTACATTTAGATATCCTTCAACCTTAGATATGCTACCATGGAAACTTCAGGTCTTAATATTGGTCAGTATTAACTCCGGGTTTCCCAAGGATTCCCGTTTTTCATATGACATGAGATTATGACTTGCTTTTGTGTCCAATAAAGCTATGCTTGTGTTAATGTTTCTAGCCACCACTGACACTTGAATACTAAGCTTTGCAGGCTTGATATATAGGTGATCATCATCCAGGGATGATAGTGTAGCCATGTTTATAGATAAGGTTTTACCCATTCTCTATTTTTCCTTATTGATCCTACATACAGCTTCCTCTTATGCAAGTATTCTTTTAATGGATTTGGGTTAACATATCCTGTGTCAGTGGTCCATGATAAAATTTCAACTTGCTCCCATTGATGCACCCATATGTTTAAATACCATCTAGGGTCACAATTCCAATCGACCCTTGAGGAGTAATGTAACCTCTCTCAGTCAACCTTTGCCGTTGATAGAGATTCTCAAACTAGGAACTATGTACTCTGTGGGAATCAATGTGTCAAGCCCACAAGTTAACCAAAATGGGGTGTAACCTATTGCTACATTGTATGATGTTGTTCGATAAGCCTATAGAGCCGTTGTGCACTTGTGCTCCCAATTTGTTCTAATTGCTTGAACTATTTTTGTTGAAATTCCACATCATATCTTGTTCATGCTCTTTTCCTAGTTGAGTAGGATGAAGATTGTGCATTATCATAACGCCTATCATGAGGTGATAAACCACAAAGTGTGACCCTTGGTCACTTAAAATCTCCAAAGGACATCCAAATTTGGAAATGGTACGAGCGTATGTTGTACCACTTTTGGTAGTACTCCCTTCATATCCATATATTTCCAGGTAAAACAGTCCTTAAATTATTTTCATAGCTTAACCAATTTTCTTTCTTCTTAAAGGGTTAACTTCTCTCGAATGTTGTGGAGTCTTAACTATGTGTTCTTAGTTTCTCCTCTGGTTCAACCCATTCTTTTACATCTCTTCACAGGGTAAGATTGCTACAAAGTGTAAGGGTCCAATAGGCATTTTCACCTTTGATGTGACAAGAATGCCATTAGGGTAGCTACATCTCATGGTCCTTGTGCTACTTCACTATCCTTACTAGGTTTTTGATCCCAATTTTGGATTGATAGCCTAGTTGTTTTCAAGTTTTTCAATTTTTATTTTTGGAATATTTTTCTATACCTTTTAGGGTTGTTGGCATTTTTAGGGCTGTTTGTTCAGAAACTATTTGTATGGGGACACTTTCTTGACTCGACCCTGTTGAACCTGTTTAGGAACTATCTACGTAGGGGTACTTTCTTCACTTGCCCTCATTGAAACTATTTCTATTGTCCCTTCATCAAAACCATCCTAGATTAGGACCATTGACTGACCCTTACCTACCTTTTTTGGTCATCTCCTCCTACCTTTTTTTAGAGGTAAGAACTGATGAGACTGGTGGACATTCACTTTGTCTTTGTCCATCTGGTGGTTTTGGGCATGTGTTAGCATATTTAATGTTGCTACAATACATCTTGATTGTACTAATCAGGCTTGTTGAAGGATTGGTGGGAGTTGATGCTTCCCCACTTGTGCCTTTGTATATGGATAATCCTTAATCAGGTGTCCACTCCACACTTTGACGTGTAGATGTTAGAGCTAAATAGCTTGTTTGATGGAGCTTGCTATTGAGTAGAGGTACTCACTTTGTGTGGTCACTCTACTATCCTATGAGGTCCCTGACAACAATTAAATCATTATATTGGGGAGACCTCTGAGTTATTATGTTCATGTATCTCCCCTTCCATTGGACAAAGGTTTGAAACAAGCGTAGTGGCATTGTGATTACACAAAAATTGATGGTGATCTAGAAAGATTCTAGATGGAGGATGTCTTACTTATAAGAGTGCCTTGAACATAATGAGAACAATGATAAACTAAGGCTACCAAAATAGTATATATATATTGAGATATGGAGCTCAAGCAGTGCTATGGACATTGATGATTTGTTTGAGTGATGGCTTCTGCATTTATGCCACTGGCATGGTTGGTTGATGTGCTACCCCAGTGGATGACATAGGCTATGTGACAACAATATACTAGACTATGGCATATAGTCCGGTTCACACAATGGACCCACCATTATATGTTATTGTAGAAGAGCACTTTCCCTACGCTTATCTCTTTAGTTTAATGGTTATATAGAAAAGAAGAAGGTAGAAGAAAATTCATCCATCTACCTCTCTTATATCTTGCTCTTTCTTATATATGTGTGGGTGATTACAAGGAACTCAAGCTCTCCCTCTCACCCACATTCTCTTTATGGTATTAGAGCTCCAGTTTTTATGAAAGCTAAGGAGTCAAGAAAGAGGTAATAATAAGAACCTTACAAGAAAATTCATCCATCTAGCTCTCTTGTATCTTGCTCTTTCTTATGTATGTGTGTGGGTGCTTACAAGGAAATTAAGATCTCCCCCTCCCCCACATTCTCTTTATGGTATCAGAGCTCTAGGTTTTATGAGAGCTAAGGATAAGAACCTTACAAGTGCATGTGTAATAGGATACATGATATCATCATTTATTTTTACATACCCCGATTTTTCCATTTTTTGCATATCTCTAAACCACTCTCCATGATTGGTCATGTGTTTAGAGGTACTTAAATTAACATACCATACATATCTACTAGGGTTCCTTGCATTTGTAGTCTCATAGAACCAAGCATATGCTGCATCACAAATAGTTTCTCACTTCTATGTTCAGCTTGTTTGCTTGTTGAAAATATACATAATTTCCTTGTTTGTGTAGCTTCCCACTTTTGATGTCATTTTTCATTTTATGGGGCTCCTTTGCTACGTGACTTAGTTTGCCACAATTATAGCACTCCATGCTATTTTCACTATGGTTTCTTTTGCCATCTACCTTAGCTTCTCTGGCTCCCCCTACCTCTAGAGTAGCCTCTAGCTAGAGTGGTAAGGCATTGGAGAGGTGTGATTGTGAAGATTGAATTGTTAACTAGAATACCTACAATATGTGATTGTACAGACATTAAAGACATCATTATACAGAGAGGATGTGGTAATCACGCTATCATTCTTTAGCATATGATTGGTGATGTGGCATTAACATCGTGATTGGTGACATGGCATTAACATCGAGATTTTTTTTGTCATGATGACTGGTGATGTGACACCGTGATTGGTGATGTGTCACTGTGATTTATGGGGGTGAATGATGATGTGTCATTGTGATTTGTGGGGGTGAATGATGATGTGTCACTATGATGATTGGTGACATGTCAAACACTATCATAATTTTACATTGTAGAAATCATAGCTTCCATGGGATATGATTAACAATAAAAAAGTGACATTGGTAACTAGAATATTTTAAGGGAGTGGTTAATTATTAGTTTTAGTATGGTGATAATTCCATGATTTTACGGGTCACGGGTTCCGTAATTGTGCAGAATCACAATCATGATGGCTAATTCATGTGTTTGATTGAGGGAGGAAAGTGCTCAAAGAGAGAATAGTGATTTAGATTGGGGGTTGGGAGGGGATTGAAAGATAGAAAGCATGAGGAAACATGGAAAACATAGACATGGGAATTGAAAACCCACCATTGTGTTTTTTCCTCTTTACTAAGCATAATAGCCATTGTAAACAACACTAAGCAAGTGAGAGAGACAAAGAAGGATCACCAGTCCTACTTGTAGTGGGTGGTGCTGGCGGGTGGAGAGAAGCTAGTGGGTAGACAACTAAAGAAGAAGGGGGCACAAGCACAATGAAGAGCTTCACAATGAAGGAGACAATAAAAAAAGATTAGAAAACAATGAAAAAAATAGAAAAAGCTACCTATTCAAAGCCAAGGGGATCATGACGAGGGCAGGTGGAATAATGGCTTGACACGTGGCACAATGTAACTAGTCTAGGGATTTGTGCTGTGATCATATGACAAACGGCCAGCATGATCATATCATAGTCGGTCGTGATCATGATGACGGTCGATGTGATCACATCATCTCACGGTCGTGATTATTAGAAAATCATGTCAAGTGAATTTGCAAATATGGATTTGATTCATTCATGTCCAGGCATATATCGCTAACTAGACTAAAAAAGGTGATTTTCATAACAATTGTGTGGGCATGATTTTGTAGTAGGTGGGGGAATTACAGCCGTGGTTCCCCCAGAATCATGATGATAAGACAATAATGTCCTGGCCATTAGTAGAATTAATTTGGGTCCTGATGCATTTGGTAACTAATTTTGGCCCTCCAAGATGATGGTGGGAAGAAGTAGTTTGACGTGATTTTGCATAGTCACAACCATGATTTCATGGTGGTGACTGTGAGTTTGTTAGAGAAGGTATTAAGTTAGTTAGTCCTTCGGGGCTTATTGTGCAAAATCATGGTGTTTTCCTGGCTTGATGCTCCATAGGGCAGGCCCAAGCATATTTGGATAAAGCTCATAATGTAAAGGGAGCATGGCTGATGTAATTTTTGTAGCTCCTCTGTGAAATAAAGCAATTCTTACTGCATCCATTGAATCAGCTAGTCCATTGAATTTGTATCTAGGTCTTATGTGAGCCTCTCCTTGGACATGTGGTCTTGTTGGTCTGCTATGAGACAGCTTTGCCTTTGAGGTAGGGAATTGGGTAATTCACCTATTTTACCTCAGTTTGCCTAGCATCTTCTGTAACATCGAGTTGGGAATATTCTTGTGGCTTTTTCTTAGGTTCCTGTGGCCTCCTAGTCACATGTTCAGTGGTTACTGACTTCCGTCTCCATTCCCACTGAGTCTCCATCTTGTTGACTTAGTGAGCTGCTTAGATCTTAAACTAGGTCTTGTCTTTTTTGGGTACCCAAACTTGCTTTATTACTTGACATGGTAGAGTAGTGTGCTTGGTTGGGACCCATTTTGGTTGCCTATTTCTATGTCCACTTTTCGTGGTTGGGGTGATAAGTGATTGCTGAGGAGGTTTTTTTGCACATAAGGCTTTGCAACATAATTTTGTGAGTTGGGCAGCCATATTTTCATATTCCCTTCATAGTATCCCTATGATTTTAATAGTATCCCTCTAGGATACTTATGGTGTATTGTGTACAAGAAGACATGGTAGCATTTTGGTTGGCTTTGGTTGCTCAAATTTGAGATGGTGGTTGGGCTATATGGTGCTCCATAGTGGTAATGTATATCTGTAGCCCCCGATGCTGCTGTAAATATCGTAAAGGTAGACAATGGGGCAGAAAAAGAACAAGAGAAACCACCAGAGGCCATGGCTATGACAAGATCACAAGGACTTGTCAAGACGTTGATAGGTAGGAGTGCCGAGCCAGAACCGAAAAAGAAGCCAAAACAGTGGTGGGTAGGGCAGCAAAAAGTATCTAAGAGCAAATCACCAAATTAGTGCAGAGCGGACAAGGGATGGTGAGGACAATGTAGGAAAGCTCGCCCCCTAGGAGAGCATCTTGAGGAAAATCTAGAAAGGAAAAACCTGGTCAAGAGAAGAGAGGATATTGGTGCAGGAAAGATGCCGATGTCAAATTGCCAACTGGAGCCAATTATGGCCTAGAGCAGGATACGTGTCTTGAGAGAAGAAAAACAAGGAAATATGGAAGGGATCTAGACCAAAAAATTGACAAGAGGAAGTTAGGAATAGGAAAGGGAAGTAAAAGTGAAAGAAGGAAGGATGCATGGAAATCAAAGCATGTCAACTGATAGGAGCAAGGAATACAACCTGTGGGAGGACCTTAGCAAGATAAAATTGAACATCATGATGCTGGATCAAATGCTGAATCTAGTTCCCACAATTACAAGCAAAAGTTTCTTCAAACTATAGTGCCGAATTGTAATTTGGTGCAGATGCCCTTGCAGAAATTGGAAAACCTGACAACTGAATGCAGGAATGTGGAAATAGTCCAGGACTATGATACATCCGTTCCGAAAGTGACCATCAAGATTAGAGGAGAGATAGTGACAAGGTCATTCTAGATGGAAACAATCCAGGACTATGATACATCCATTACGAAACTGACCATCAAGATTAGAGGAGAGACAATGACAAGGGTCATTTTGGATGGAGGATCAGGGGTGAATACAATATTAAAAAGTCTGGCTAAAAAGCTAGAAATTACTGACATATGCAACTAGCCCCGTTCTAGATTTGCATGGCTGACCAGAGAAGTGTAAGTTTTTGTGTGAAAGTTTTATCGTGTACTTTTTTCCCCAGAGTGAATCTCAAAATTAAATTTAGACATATGCCTATTTATTAATATTGAAGAGAGAGAGAAACAAAAAAGGTACATCATCAATAAACCCCTCTTCCCACCCCCCCCCAAAAAAATCAAATTTATAATGTACCTCCCTATCAAAGTTACAATAAGCATGACTTCATATTTGAGAAATCTCACAAAGAGTGGTGCAAGCCATAATACGGCCTATTTAACAATACTCAAGAAAGAGCAAAAAAAAAGATCATATAAATGTCTACAAATGACCCAAAATGTCTATGAGACTAAAATATGTCATATATGATCCATGAATAAACTATATGCTGGGTATGATCTATGAGACTAAAATCCTAGCTCCTAGGAGATTTTTAAAGCTTCACAACAGCTTACTTTTCCTAACGAAACTCCTAGCTCCTAGAAGGGAGGGCAAACACTTTATTTAAATAGAAAGACTCTCATTTGCTAGTTTTAATTTAGGCTTCTCTAGGAAAATTCCAATATTTTTAAGTTTTTATATGAAAGTTTTGTTGTGTATATTATTTATATCTTTAATACACACTACATTTTCTTCTATAATAGGAGGGAGGGCAAAGAACGCTTGATTCAAATGGGAGACGATCATTTTTCTATTTTTTCTCTATAGGAAGATTATTATATTTTTGAAGCTTCATATTATTTAGTATAAGGTGTTTTATCCATCCCCCCCATCAATTTCACATCGTACCACCCATGATGAAATCATCAGTTTATTAGAATGTTTGTTGAATAAATGATGTTCTCACCACATGGGTACCTAGAAAGAGAGACAGATCAACATTAGAAACAACCTTTCCTCCATAGAAAGGAGGGACCTCCCTTTCTAACTATGAAATCAACTTGGATTGTGTATTCCGATTTGTTGGTGTGAGTGAGATTCCATCTTTGAGTTAGTAAGTCAAAACTTTGAGTTAGTAAGCCAAATCAAGATGATGCCATCTCAACAAGCATGATGCTAGAGAGAGAGAGAGAGAGAGAGAGAGAGAGAGAGAGAGAGAGAGAGAGAGAGAGAGAGAGAGAGAAAGGTATGTTGTAATGTGGGCTTAACAAAGAGTGGTGTAAGCCATAACAAGGCTCCTATTTAACAATACTCAAGAGAGAGCCGCGTCGTGAAAGTTTTTTCACGTGTACTTTGTCCTGGAGAGAATCTCAAAATCAAGTTTAGACATAGGCCAATTTATGAATGCTGGAGAGAGAGAGAGAGAGAGAGAGAGAGAGAGAGAGAGAGAGAGAGAGAGAGAGAGAGAGAGAGAGAGAGAGAGAGAGAGAAGGTACATCGTTGACAAACCCCCCCTTCTTTTTTATTGTACCACCCTATTATGGAATTAGCTCAATGTTAAAATGATTGTAACATGGGCTTATAAATAAATGATGTCTCCACCACCCCACATGAGCATGTGTGTGTGTGTGTGTGGGAGAGAGAGAGAGAGAGAGACAGAGACAGAGAGACAGAGAGAGAGACATTAGGGAAAACCTTTCCGTAGAAAGTTTATGGCTATAAGATGAGCGTGGATTATATATTTGGGTTTGGTGAGTGACGGAGATTCCATGTTTGAATTCAAGATGCCATCTCAAGCATGACTAACCGAGAGTGTAAGTTTTTTGCATGTAAGTTTTTGTCGTGTACATTTGCTCAAGCGTATGTATGTATATCTTTAGTGCAACATCATGTTCCCTTATGTCCTGGAGGGAATCTGAAAATCAAGTTTAGACATAGGCATATATATTAATATATATATCAATACTCCTCCAGGTGGTCTATCCTAAATGATTACATTGTGTAGAGAGTGTGGCTAAGAGAGAGGATCTCAAGGCTTGTCATACAATAATCAAAGGGATTCATTCCACATGCCAGGAGCATCATCATTAGCCAACGATCGGACGTTGCATGATGCCTTGTTTTGTAACAATACTACACACACACATTGAGAAACAATACATATATATGCATATGCATGATGATGTGGTGCGTTGCTTCATTTTTACGAAACGTTTATTATGATTAAAGGAAAACTAGATTGCTTAGGTACCCTTATCCTCTTTATTGCTTGTACCTATGCATTGTCAACTTACTTTAAAAGAACATGTGTACTTCCATTCACGTATAAACATCTTGAAGCACTTGAATGAAGATGGACACTGCAACCCATATCATTTATGTAGCACGTCTTCTTCGTATGCGTGTCTTTCTCAAGTTTATATGAACAGCTTATAGAGCTTGAACGAGCATGAACATCAAGCCTATGATTATACTCGATGCGAAGAATCGATGGACATCAACACAGATCTTAGAGTACATCGCAAGGTAGATAATTCCAAATTCATTACCACATTTGAATCTAAGTTACATGTCATTCATCAAGTCATAATATTTTCATTCTCGTTTGTGTGAGTGAAGTTTTAAAAAAAAACCATACATAAAGTATGGCAATTGACACAGTTCTCCCCAAAATTTAATAAACATAGGAGAATGTGTCCTTCCCCCGTTTCCCAAATAGCACTTTCGATATTGAAAGTGGGCCAAAACACCTTCAGTGTTGAAGGCGGCCATTAGTCCTACGTATTAATTTGTGTGATACAAAACTCATTTTCAAATGTGGCAATGAATTTGTAATTTTCTAATTTGCGAGGTACTTTTGAATCCCTATCAAACATAAGAGCAAGCTTCAAGCTCATTGATTGCGGATGTCAGTCTAGCATTGCTTCCAAGTATGCTTTCAAATTCATGTTCATTCGAGCATTTCAAATATGCTCTACACTACACGAAGTATCCTGCCCAAGCACTCACACAATCTTGTTTTGCAAGCTTTAGAGCTTGGAGTGCACTTGGTTTTGATGATGATGATGATGATGTGTGTGTGTGTGTGTGAGAGAGAGAGAGAGAGAGAGAGAGAGAGAGAGTACATGCTTGCATTTATGCACCCGTGTCAGCACACCAAAAACCACAACTCTAATCAACCTGTATAGGCTTTGTGATTGTAGCGGTTGGACCTTTCAACACACACATCCATTGATTGCCAATCCTTCTTGCCTATGTTGCTTTCTAGCTTGCGCTCTACTAGTTGTGCGCTTTGCTTGCTTTCTCTCACATAAATACCACGTTAATGTTTCTCTTCTATGGAAGGAACTTTGATGATATGCTCATGTGTTGTTGATTCACACAAAAAAACGAGGAGAAGTTGAAATCCCCAAGAAAACCCACGAATCACAGGTTGCCAAAATCCATCTTCCTTGTAGATAGGCTTGGTATCACGATGCTTTTTAGCAAAGAGAACTTTGGTGATATGCTCGGGGTGCTCTTGATTCACATTAAAAAATTAGGAGAAGTTGAAATCCCCAAGAAAACCCACAAATCGTAGGTGGCCAAAATCCATCTTCCTTCTAGACAAGCTTGGTGTCGTGATGCTTTTTAGAAAAGAGGCAACATCATCTTTTTAGCAAAGAGGCTTGGTGTCGCGATGCTTTTTAGCAAAGAGGCAACATCATCTTTGATAAGTTTTCATGGAAGCAAGAACCACCCCTCTCTTTCTATCTCCTACACGAAGGCCAGAGGCTTTCACGTTGGGCTCACCAAAAATATGAGGGCTCTTTTGTTGGGACCAAGCACCGTAGAGTCTCACTTAATCAAAAAGCTAGAAACCCCATTGTTTCTCATAAAATACAAGCAAACTTTTTACATCAATCAATGCAGCATATTGCCCTAAGATTATTGAGCGAGCTTTTGAAGGAAAGTTTTTTGAGCTATTTTTAGGAAGCTTGTTATTTAACGAGCGTTTCAAGAAATTTTGATAATTTATTTTTATTAACATGCCACGTGGTTTTCTCTTCTTTCATGCTTTTTTGCAAAGATGTTAGGCTACCCCCCAAGGTAAGGAAAATCCCAAGCCCGTGGACAAGAGAAGGGAGGTTAATTCCCACATCGAGAGTAGGATGTGGGACATAGGTCTATTTATCAATACTCATCAAGAAAGAGAGAGAGAGAGAGAGAGAGAGAGAGAGAGAGAGAGAGAGAGAGAGAGAGAGGGGGGGGGGGAGATCGTATTAATGTGTACAAAATACTTGAAAGGTCTATGTGAGACTAAAATATGTCATATATGATCGTTAGGTAGAGCACTTTCCCCATGATCTAAGGAAAGTGCAAGTGAGCACTTTCCCCATGATCTAAGGAAACTAAGAAGCTCTAATCGTGTCCCATATAAAAATTATGAGAAAGATGAGATTTTATCAATGGAGCACTAAAGTAGGTTGAAAAAGCAAATGAAGGGTTTCCCTTGATGAGGAAGATGGTGACCATACTATGAGAAGAAATGAGCACAAAAATGAGGTCTTGATCCCATCTAAGGTAGACACTATGAGCAGACATGGCTTGGAGATTGTGAAAGTTTGAGATCATCATGATAAAAAGTTTGAATGCAACAAGATCATCATGATAAAAAGTGAACAAAAAGATCTTAGTGAAAAATAAGTGTATCTAGATTGGAGATTGTGAAAGTTTGAATGCAACAAGATCATCATGATAAAAAGTGAACAAAAAGATCTTAGTGAAAAATAAGTGTATCCAGATTCAGCTTGTGGTGGCTCAAGTGACCTCATTTACTTGTTTTGGGTCATGTTACTAGCTTTTGATGACTTTGTAGAGACCTTATTTTGGTGGACAAAAGTGTATTGGATGGATATACCTTGCTTTATCAACATCCCAAGGTAGATTAAAGAGTTGGTGTAGGTTTGGATCACAATATTATTCGGTCCTTTTTTTTAAATCATCAAAACCTCTGACTCTCCTCAACATTTGTACCAACAATCATGCTTTCTGTTGAAATGAGTGATGCTAGAGTGCCAGTCAAAGTTATCTCGCATGAGTTTTCAAAGCCTTGTTATACCTCCCTCATATAAAAAGGGTCATGTTTAAGCAATGGAATCAAGAAAGCTCGCAAGCCTCTTTATGAGTACAAGTCTTAATCTTGTAACTTAATTGTGTCTCACATTGTTAACTAGTATAGGATTAAGCCATTCACACAAGAATTGTTATGAAGAGATGCTACGTGTGGGGTCTCTTAACTTGCCACCAACAGTCTTGTGGAGTTTGCTGATTTTAGGATATGCTAAATGTGGGCATGATGTAGAAGCAACTCATGTGTTTAGCACATATACAAGTTGAGGGTTTCTCTAGACATGCCCTTGTAAATGTTTACAACTTTAGTGCTTTGACAACATACAAGCCACAATCATGGACAAGACTACTTAACAAGGGTTTTTTGAAGGACATCTTATTTGGGGCATGACATTAAGTGTATGTATGCTTCAGTAAGCATGGAAAGTGGTTTACTAATTTCCATTTTAAGACATGGTATTGTGGAGTGTCCTATCACTAAAATAATATCTACTTCAAAATCATGCCCTAGCTTAGCATCACGCAAGACATGGCCAACTCAACAAGGGGATGAAACGTGCAATTGATGGAGTTAAATCCATGAAATCTACCAAAACCCTTAATGTCCATGCCTCAAGTATGACTCCTAATCGCATCTTCCATGCATTGGACTTGTCGTATGTCTGCAAATGTGTCACCAAGATTCACTCCCTTTGGTGACTATTACTCCCCCCCTAACTAGTCCTTTTCCACCCACAATGAGTCCCAATTACTTGGAAATGATCAAACTCAAGAGTGAAAACTCAACCCTTATAGCCCCTAGATGCCAAACTTTAATAATATTAAACACAGTCCAGGAAAGGGAATGAGCAGTGCTTAAACCTAAGTGTAGCTGCACGTGGCCCAAGTGTCGACTCATCAAGAATTGTGGACCTCAATATTTTCAAGATCATGGGTAAATATAATGTATCTTCTCATCTTGTTCAACTCAGGCAATTGTTTGAGCAGTGATGTGAAGATTTTATAAATTGAAACTTCCCCACCAAGGTACTTTCTTTGAACTTATGCTGCTTAGTGGGAAATGCTAGTTGATGGTTCATCACCTTTAGGTAGATTTTAAAACTCTCAAGTTAGCTTTATCTATGGATTATCTAGGTAAGGCTCTAGGTGGAGTGTAACATACATCTACATGATAGAGAAACCACTGAACTCACATTGTGAGAAGTGGGATATACTCAATGAAACCCAGTTCTCACGTTGTATGCACGAAAGACATCTTTATTTTGATGGATGAACCTATAACATGCAACTTCAGCAAAATTCAGGGCTACCTTTGGACTAAATCCTCCCCTTCCAAGAATGTAGGCTATTGTATATTCACTTGGTCAAAAACATATACTAATGTAGATGTTAAAGTGGTTAAATGTGCAGTAACAATGTCATATAATCTAAGAATACCATAAGGGTGATAGATGGTGCTATTATGCCCATCCCTCTTATTGCATCTATACAAAGCTTCGTTTTATCCTTGGGAGGGGAGTTATGGTGGTTTCTATGGAGGGATTCATTAAATCTAGAATCTCTTCACCCACTTGAAAGTTAGTAGAAAGCAATAAGACTACACTGAGACCTCAAATTTAGCACTATTGGATGAAGGGAGTAGTGATACCCATGAAATATTCCCATTATTATGGTGGGTCAACATATCTTGTAGTATTTTTCTTGATTAATGCTAAATCACCCCATGTTAGTTCCTCACTAATGTTAAGGCCTAATTGGCAGTAGAGGGAGAGGGTGAGTGAAGAAAAAAAGAGAGTAAAGGCCTGAAGAGGGGCCCGAGAAGTTACCAAAAGATCAGCTCTGATGGCACTTCCCTTTCTCTTAACCTTTTGAGAGGACCCCGAGGAGTTATTGAAAGATCAGCCAACGGTGCTACCCTTTCCCTTAACCTTTGGAGAGGGGCCCAAGAAGCTAGTGAAACATTAGCCGATGGCACTACCCTTTCTCTTAGCCTTTGGAGAGGGGCTCGAGGAGTTATTGAAAGATTAGCCAATGGTGAAAAATTAGCCAATGGCACTACCCTTTCCCTTAACCTCTCTGGTAGATCACTATTCTTAATAGGAGTCATGGGTTAAGCTGTTTCAAAAAGGCCTTGGAAAGAGGGGCCCAAGGAGTTACCAAAAGATCAGTCAATGGCACTACACTTTCCCTTAACCTCTCAGATCTCAGATAGATCAATGTTCTCAATAGGAGTCATGGGTTGAGCTATGTCAAAAAGGCTTTGGTGGGATTTGAATCAATTGAGCTTCTTTTTATTTCAAGTATTGTGTTTTATTTGTTCTTATCTATTTTGCTTGGAGTCTCTTAGTTGCTAGTTTGTGTTTGCCAATTTGTCTCTTTTTCCTTTGTGATCACCTCAACTATGTCTTTCAACGTTGAGATGTCGATCTTTGCATTAGAAACAATTTTTCTATTTAGATGTGTTGCTACTACTTGGTGGCTTTTGACCATAGCCTCTTTTTCCTGCATCAACTCTTGTGCCCTCATCCTTTCATCTTCCAATACCTTGTTTAAATCTTCAGATGTGTCTGCATATAACTTTATGGCTTGGGCTTTTTCCTTCTCCATGGACTCTAATTGCTTTTTGTGGCTTTGCTCTATTAACTCAATATACTGCTTGTCACCTTGCAGCCTTTTTTGAGCATTAATTTGTGCATCTTTCTCTGCCTCCAGCTAATCTAACAATTGCTTACTTTTCCACCATCATACCATGCATGGGTAACAAGTGAGATTTATCTAGTTTTTTCAAGTTTAATATTCTTTTAGCTACCACCAATGCATTTTCCATCCATCTTTATCTTACTTCAACCCTTAAACTTGGCACTAGATATTCCAGGGGTAATATTGCCTCTACTTCATATGCTAGTTTTCAAGGTGTTTTCCTCGTTGGCTGCCTTATATGATGTTCCGTACGCTTTTTTACTTTTTTCTTGGCCATCGGGTGAGATTTATGGTGTAGCACTACTAAGAAACATGTTAATGTTTGACCACTTCATTAATGAAGGTGATCCCCTATGCTGACCAACTCTAATGGGGGCATTAAAATCTCGAAATCACACACTCATATAAAAATTTAGCAATTATATGAGAGCTAGGCTTTCATTTAGCCTTATCCTTTGCCCATCTAATGAAATAATTAGTGGTGGCTATAATGATATAATGAGCTTGACTTGTCAAGATATTGGGTTGATGGGTTTAATAAAATCTATCCCCCACTTTCCGAATGGTTGTTGCATAAATATAGGGGTTAGAGGCATTCTGTCCTTCTATTATGAGGCACATTGAAGTGGTGACATTCGTTGTACCTATTCACAAATTCCATAAAATCTCCAAACATAGTTGGCTAACCACTATAAAGTGGCATGCAGGATCTTGCGAGCTATCACTTAGCTAGTAGCAAAATGTCCTCACACAATTCCACAATGTGCTCTAGGATAGAAAGTAATTTGTCTTTCGTTACACAACACCTTAGCACACGGTCTTTATGGTCTTTACCCATTTTATATAGTTAATTGGGGAATGCCAACTTAATAAGTGATTACATCCTATCCTTGTTCAAGGCCTATTGGTTGGGAATCCATAAGCGAGATACTTGAAAATTTTATCTCTCTATTCGGGCACCAAGTCAAGTCTAAACAAAGTTGCACTTGGTAATCATTAACTGCTATGGCGGGTGCTTCGTTTGGGGATCCTTGACATATGGTCTACCAAAATATGTTGTTTCTCTCTATTCGGGCACCAAGTCAAGTATAAACAAAGTTGCACTTGGTAATCATTAACTGCTATGGCGGGCTGCTTCGTTTGGGGATCCTTGACATATGGTCTACCAAAATATGTTGTTTCTCTTTCTTAAATATGATAGTCAAATCAAATTCCATCAATAAGAGAAACCATCGCATAATTCTCCCAATCATGCATGGTTTATTGGCAATGTGTAATAAGGCTTGGTGATCTACAAAAAGAACACAAATTTATTGGCAAAAGCAGGTAATGCATGTACTTCTTAACCGTATAAACCATCACCAATCCTTTATGTACTGGCACACTTCATTTCCACCTCATTTAGTGATTTGCTCATAAAGCACACGGGGTAGTCTAGCTTGAATTCACATGATTGCATAACACACTCGTAAATTGGAGGCATTGATGTTGGGAACATGAAAGATCAAGTCCCAATTAGGTGGTCTGAAAATAGGTGCACTTGCCAAATCCTTTTTCAATTCATTGTATGCCGTCTTAATAGTCCTTGGTCCATTATGAGTAACTTATATAGTGCACGTACTATCTCAGTGTAAACTACGATAAGTCTACTATAATAGCCTATGTGACGCATGAGTCATTGCACTCCTTTGGGTGGTAGTAGATTTAGAATTAGTTTCACTTTACTGTCATTAATTGAAATATCATTTTTTTGACACTATGTGACCCAATATCACACCATGTTTTACCCAGAGTTGACACTTCAAAGGGTTCAAGGATATGCGATACAGTCACGGCACCTTTGAGATATCTTTCTTAGGCAATTCAAATTTTACTTTGAGATATCTTTCTGAGGCAATCCAAATTTTCCTTCCATCATGAATGTGCACAGAGATCATCTATAAATATCTCCAACCACTTTTGTAAGTAGTCTTTGAATGTAATACACATTAACCTCTAAAATATCACCAGAGCATTGGTCAAGCTGGACGGCATGACTTTGTAAGAAAACGTTCCCCATGTAGTTGTGAATACTATTTTATATTGATCATTGTTAGGGGCCATGGACACTTGATTGTATCCCAAAATCCATCCAAAAAGTTGTAAGCTTCTACCCCTACCACTCTTTCCAAAATGCTCAATATATGCTAAAGGGTAATAATGTCTCCACATTGCCACAATGACCTTTTTCGAATCCATGCATGCCCTGAGCTTGCCATTCTTTTTTAGAACTCTGAAAATTGGTGAAACCTAACCCGTATATGATCAATCTCATAAATAAAGTCCATCATAATGATTTTATCAAATTTCTCCTTTATAATTTTTGAATATTTTGGGTTCAGCTGATAAGGTCATTGTTTTATGTATCTTGATCATAATAGTGTGCTAAACCATCTTCGGTGGCATACCTTTTTCATGTCTTTGTATGTCCAAGCAAAGCAATCTTTATATTCTTTCAATAGCTTTACCAATCCTTCCTCTTCCTTCAAGGTTAGGTTGGTAGCAATGTATACTAGTTTTGGTTCCTCCCCAGGGTTGGCAATGTCTACCTCCTTAATCTCACCCAGTCTATCATATGAGATTTGTGACCACCTATACTTGGAGAATTGTTCTCTCAAATGGACTATGCTCCTCTCATTGATGTGTCCAAGGTCTTGAAGTGCTTAGGAACCTTTCCATCCTCACCCTTTTGATCTAAAATAATCTTTGTTTCTTTCTCAACCTTCACTAGGGTTTTGTTTCATCTACATCTCTCAGATTTGGAAAACTTAGGCTCTGTTTGGGTTTAGAATTATTTATTACCTCCTCCTACTACATCATTACTCAATACCTCTCCCAAGTTCTCAGAGAACTCTTTACACACCTTAGTAGCCTTGACATATCTTAGCCATTGAGCATCAATGGGTTGCCTTTGCAGTGCATCCTATCATCTAGCTCGGTTTCGTTTCTTCTTTAGCCACTTTTTTGAACCTGTTTTGAGTGAAGACTTGGTTCCTAATGGCTTCATCCATTTCACTACTAGAGCTATCATTAGTTCACGTGCTAACATGTTTGTTGTTGGGTGTTGATAATAGTGGGCTCATCATTCTCATACTGGTGTGGCCTCACTTACTCCTTGGGAGTCTTTCATAACATATTTCATTCCTACCCTTGCCAATAAAATCTACTATCATTGCTAATAGAAACCTCCAATTCTCATAAAAATTGTCTAAGGGAAGAGACACATATAACTTGTTTTCTTTCGTCCCTTGCTCTGTTAGGCACTTCACCTCTGAAAGGTTTAAGAAGACTCACATGGAATTCATTATTATGAATCCTCCAATGATCCGGTAACTGAAGATGATAAGAAACATCACTCATCTTCTCAATCACCTGAAAAGGCCCATAATACCGCATACGCAGTTTAGGATATGTGTTGTTTACCCTTCATTTATCCATGAGAGCAAGTCAACCTTAAGGATTCGCAAATACTTTTGTAAGTATATATGGCTTGTAGAATCATGGAGCAACCTAGCATCCCTCATAAAAGGTCTTCAAATTCTGATGTCATATGAGTCAGATTGACTAGAAAGGTTCATTACCATAAAGATATGGTGAAATTAGAATGAGAAGATCTTAATTTTTCAGATTCTACAAAATTCCCGTGGGTATGGGTATCGTTCCATTTTCTATTTTTATGATGGAAGGTTGATCCACCTTCTCATTTCACTTATAATACCATAGTAGCAAGTTTGGGAAAATCCCAATTCCCATTTTGCAAGATCAAAAAATGGGGGTCATGGTAAACCCTTTTAAGATTTTGTTAAAACCCCCTCATGTGACATATCGTTTGAAGAGTAGGTTCTAAATCCACATTATTTGACAACTTTCAAGTTGGTATACTCAAGATACAATGAAAATTAGATTGCAAAGAAAATTCCCAAAGTAATGGGATTTTTGCAAACTCTCTAATATGGTGTTTTATGTGATACATGTGAATTTACTGTAGTTTTAGCACTTGTAGTACCACCAAATGATGCATCGGAATTCTTGGCACTCTAACTTAGTGTTCCTAACGGAAAAAATAACTTGAATGTAGTTCTCGACATGTGTTCAATAGTGGGAAAAATAACATCCTCATAGATAAGGAGAGGTCCTACCTATTCAGGGTTTCCCACACAATAAAGTATGTGGCACACAAAGTATGTATGCACCATATATTAAGGTGAGAAAAAAACAATGTGCAAGAAGTGAAGTTGAATTAGTAGAGGCTCGGTTGATATGCTAATGGTGGTGTAAAGGTCATGTGATGGATAGGAATATTTCAACAATGGACTCTTGGTGGTTGAGCTGGTGGGAGGTGCGCATAGCACATTGGGGTGGTTCAGTCATGACAATAGTAGAGAGAAGTAATGATGGTCCAAACAGCCCACCAAGAATAAACCTAGCAGAAAGCAAGCATGGGAGTTGGCTTTTGCAGGGGGGAAGATATAGAAGAAAGATTTGTTTTTATGCTACATGTACTACCAATATGGAAAATGCAATTTTGCAAAGCACCAAGGTAGTCTGTTACTCAAGGCAAGAACATGAGAGAGGAACAAGTTTAGAGAAACTAAAGGAATGGTTGTCTACAAGCCCCCAGCCTAAGTGGTCCAAGCAATTAATCAAGCAACTGAAGGAACACCCATGTATAAGGTGCCTATCCCCCCTAACTGATGATGATAAAGAAAGTGCACGTCACAAGAGACCAGCCGATGTGGTCATTGATATTGATGATGAGGCCATGCATCATTCGGGAGTATAACACACATGTACCAGACCGCAAGTTTGCAAGGAGGACATGGAGGAAAATTTTTATAAGGAGCGTGATACAACTAATACTACTAAAAGAATAGAAAAAGTCACAGAGTTTAGTGTGATTGAGCACAAGGTGAATGAAGAAATGTGGAAAATCCGAAGGACATGCATTGGTAGCAAGGCCACAAGCAGCGGAATGCCTCGTGGGGGTAAGATGTGTGGGGTAGCACATAGCCAAATCTATGAAGGGTGTGTCTCTACCATCATTCGAAGGCTATCGCAAAAGCACCCTAATGGTCTCATTAGATAATGTATGTGGTTTTTCCCTAATCACGTACTTTATTGCTATATTGTGGACACCAAAATAGACCCAAATCCCAATCCACCACCCAAGATATGGCTAGTTACTATAGGAACTAACCTCACAGATGAGGAGGCATATGTGGGAAGGTGGACACCAAGTGGAGAGCAAGAACAACATGTGTTATGCCCACCCCACCTAGTAGCGGTGGGGCTACAAGTTCCTTTAAAAGAACCACCATATGGCTCCACTACTAACACAAGGCAGGTGGCTCAGGCATGTGAAATGGTATAAGATTCAAGTACCACACAACGATATCAAGGAAGTAGTAAAAAAAATTGCTGCTTTGAAAATAAAAGCTACGGTGGTAGAAGAAGTTCAGAGGCTAGAGAACAAGCATGAAGTTTTCAAGATCAAATCGCACGAGGATAATGCACATGTTGGAAAATATGATTTGCATATGTGAAAGACAAACCGTGTTGTACGTGTGCAAATTTTACAAATAGAGAATCCAAGAAGAAGCTGTATCTTGCATGCAAGCAGTTATAGTTCATTTATTTGCATGTTCTTGGCTTGATC